>NW_027484923.1:0-170873 GCF_050908995.1 Andrena cerasifolii
TTGAAAAACAAATATTGAAAAACCGATATTGAAAAACTGATATCGAAAAACTGATATTGAGAAACTGATATTGCAAAACCGGTATTGTTCTAAACCGATATTGTAAAGCAAATATTGAAAAACTTATATCGAAAAACCGATATTGAAAAACCGATATTGAATCCGATATTAGAACCGATATTCAAAAACCGATATTGGAGAACAAATATTGAAAAACTGATATTGCAAATCCGATATTGAATCCGATATTAGAACCGATATTGAAAAACCGATATTGTAAAGCAAATATTGAAAAACTGATATCGAAAAACTGATATTGAAAAACCGATATTGAAAAACCGATATTGGAGAACAAATATTGAAAAACTGATATTGAAAAACAAATATTGAAAAACTGATATCGAAAAACTGATATTTGAAAAACCGATATTGAAAAACCGATATTGAATCCGATATTAGAACCGATATTCAAAAACCGATATTGGAGAATAAATATTGAAAAACCGATATTGAAAAACCGATATTGAAAAACAAATATTGAAGAACTGATATCGAAAAACTGATATTGAAAAACCGATATTGAAAAACCGATATTGAATCCGATATTAGAACCGATATTCAAAAACCGATATTGGAGAACAAATATTGAAAAACTGATATTGAAAAACCGATATTGAAAAACCTATATCGAATAACTGATATTGCAAAACCGATATTGAATCCGATATTAGAACCGATATTCAAAAACCGATATTGGAGAACAAATATTGAAAAACTGATATTGAAAAACCGATATTGAAAAACCTATATCGAATAACTGATATTGCAAAACCGATATTGAAAAACCGATATTGAATCCGATATTAGAACCGATATTCAAAAACCGATATTGGAGAACAAATATTGAAAAACTGATATTGAAAAACCGATATTGAAAAACCTATATCGAATAACTGATATTGCAAAACCGATATTGAAAAACCGATATTGAATCCGATATTAGAACCGATATTCAAAAACCGATATTGGAGAACAAATATTGAAAAACTGATATCGAAAAAATGATATTGAGAAACTGATATTGCAAAACCGATATTGTTCTAAACCGATATTGAATCCGATATTAGAACCGATATTCAAAAACCGATATTGGAGAACAAATATTGAAAAACTGATATCGAAAAACTGATATTGAGAAACTGATATTGCAAAACCGATATTGTTCTAAACCGATATTCAAAAACCGATATAGAAAAACAAATGTTGAAAAACTGATATCGAAAAACTGATATTGAAAAACCGATATTGAAAAACTGATGTTGAATCCGATATTAGAACCGATATTCAAAAACCGATATTGGAGAACAAATATTGAAAAACTGATATTGAAAAACCGATATTGAAAAACCTATATCGAATAACTGATATTGCAAAACCGATATTGAAAAACCGATATTGAATCCGATATTAGAACCGATATTCAAAAACCGATATTGGAGAACAAATATTGAAAAACTGATATCGAAAAACTGATATCGAAAAACTGATATTGAAAAACCGATATTGAAAAACCGATATTGAATCCGATATTAGAACCGATATTCAAAAACCGATATTGGAGAACAAATATTGAAAAACTGATATTGAAAAACCGATATTGAAAAACAAATATTGAAAAACCGATATTGAAAAACTGATATCGAAAAACTGATATTGAGAAACTGATATTGCAAAACCGGTATTGTTCTAAACCGATATTGTAAAGCAAATATTGAAAAACTTATATCGAAAAACCGATATTGAAAAACCGATATTGAATCCGATATTAGAACCGATATTCAAAAACCGATATTGGAGAACAAATATTGAAAAACTGATATCGAAAAACTGATATCGAAAAACTGATATTGAAAAATCGATATTGAAAAACCGATATTGAATCCGATATTAGAACCGATATTCAAAAACCGATATTGGAGAACAAATATTGAAAAACTGATATTGAAAAACCGATATTGAAAAACAAATATTGAAAAACCGATATTGAAAAACTGATATCGAAAAACTGATATTGAGAAACTGATATTGCAAAACCGGTATTGTTCTAAACCGATATTGTAAAGCAAATATTGAAAAACTTATATCGAAAAACCGATATTGAAAAACCGATATTGAATCCGATATTAGAACCGATATTCAAAAACCGATATTGGAGAACAAATATTGAAAAACTGATATTGCAAATCCGATATTGAATCCGATATTAGAACCGATATTGAAAAACCGATATTGTAAAGCAAATATTGAAAAACTGATATCGAAAAACTGATATTGAAAAACCGATATTGAAAAACCGATATTGAAACCGATATTAGAACCGATATTGAAAAACAAATATTGAAAAACTGATATCGAAAAACTGATATTGAAAAACCGATATTGAATCCGATATTAGAACCGATATTCAAAAACCGATATTGGAGAACAAATATTGAAAAACTGATATTGAAAACCCGATATTGAAAAACAAATATTGAAAAACCCATATTGAAAAACTGATATTGAAACCGATATTAGAACCGATATTCAAAAACCGATAATGGAGAACAAATATTGAAAAACTGATATTGAAAAACCGATATTGAAAAACAAATATTGAAAAACCGATATTGAAAAACCGATATTGAAAAACTTATATCGAAAAACTGATATTGCAAAACCGACATTGAAACCGATATTAGAACCGATATTGAAAAACCGATATTGAAAAACCGATATTGAAAAACCGATATTGTAAAGCAAATATTGAAAAACTGATATCGAAAAACTGATATTGAAAAACCGATATTGAAAAACCGATATTGAAACCGATATTAGAACCGATATTGAAAAACCGATATTGAATCCGATATTAGAACCGATATTCAAAAACCGATATTGGAGAACAAATATTGAAAAACTGATATTGAAAACCCGATATTGAAAAACAAATATTGAAAAACCCATATTGAAAAACTGATATTGAAACCGATATTAGAACCGATATTCAAAAACCGATAATGGAGAACAAATATTGAAAAACTGATATTGAAAAACTGATATTGAAAAACCGATATTGAAAAACAAATATTGAAAAACCGATATTGAAAAACCGATATTGAAAAACTTATATCGAAAAACTGATATTGCAAAACCGATATTGAAACCGATATTAGAACCGATATTGAAAAACCGATATTGAAAAACCGATATTGAAAAACCGATATTGAAACCGATATTAGAACCGATATTCAAAAACCGATATTGAAAAACCGATATTCAAAAACCTATATCGAATAACTGATATTGCAAAACCGATATTGAAAAACCGATATTGAATCCGATATTAGAACCGATATTCAAAAACCGATATTGAAACCGATATTAGAACCGATATTGAAAAACCGATATTGGAGAACAAATATTGAAAAACTGATATTGAAAAACAAATATTGAAAAACCTATATCGAATAACTGATATTGCAAAACCGATATTGAAAAACCGATATTGAATCCGATATTAGAACCGATATTCAAAAACCGATATTGGAGAACAAATATTGAAAAACCGATATTGAAAAACCGATATTGAAAAACAAATATTGAAGAACTGATATCGAAAAACTGATATTGAAAAACCGATATTGAAAAACCGATATTGAATCCGATATTAGAACCGATATTCAAAAACCGATATTGGAGAACAAATATTGAAAAACTGATATTGAAAAACCGATATTGAAAAACCTATATCGAATAACTGATATTGCAAAACCGATATTGAAAAACCGATATTGAATCCGATATTAGAACCGATATTCAAAAACCGATATTGGAGAACAAATATTGAAAAACTGATATTGAAAAACCGATATTGAAAAACCTATATCGAATAACTGATATTGCAAAACCGATATTGAAAAACCGATATTGAATCCGATATTAGAACCGATATTCAAAAACCGATATTGGAGAACAAATATTGAAAAACTGATATCGAAAAAATGATATTGAGAAACTGATATTGCAAAACCGATATTGTTCTAAACCGATATTGAATCCGATATTAGAACCGATATTCAAAAACCGATATTGGAGAACAAATATTGAAAAACTGATATCGAAAAACTGATATTGAGAAACTGATATTGCAAAACCGATATTGTTCTAAACCGATATTCAAAAACCGATATAGAAAAACAAATGTTGAAAAACTGATATCGAAAAACTGATATTGAAAAACCGATATTGAAAAACTGATGTTGAATCCGATATTAGAACCGATATTCAAAAACCGATATTGGAGAACAAATATTGAAAAACTGATATTGAAAAACCGATATTGAAAAACCTATATCGAATAACTGATATTGCAAAACCGATATTGAAAAACCGATATTGAATCCGATATTAGAACCGATATTCAAAAACCGATATTGGAGAACAAATATTGAAAAACTGATATCGAAAAACTGATATCGAAAAACTGATATTGAAAAACCGATATTGAAAAACCGGTATTGAATCCGATATTAGAACCGATATTCAAAAACCGATATTGGAGAACAAATATTGAAAAACTGATAATGAAAACCCGATATTGAAAAACAAATATTGAAAAACCCATATTGAAAAACTGATATTGAAACCGATATTAGAACCGATATTCAAAAACCGATAATGGAGAACAAATATTGAAAAACTGATATTGCAAAACCGATATTGAAACCGATATTAGAACCGATATTGAAAAACCGATATTGAAAAACCGATATTGAAAAACCGATATTGTAAAGCAAATATTGAAAAACTGATATCGAAAAACTGATATTGAAAAACCGATATTGAAAAACCGATATTGGAACCGATATTAGAACCGATATTGAAAAACCGATATTGAATCCGATATTAGAACCGATATTCAAAAACCGATATTGGAGAACAAATATTGAAAAACTGATATTGAAAACCCGATATTGAAAAACAAATATTGAAAAACCCATATTGAAAAACTGATATTGAAACCGATATTAGAACCGATATTCAAAAACCGATAATGGAGAACAAATATTGAAAAACTGATATTGAAAAACCGATATTGAAAAACAAATATTGAAAAACCGATATTGAAAAACCGATATTGAAAAACTGATATCGAAAAACTGATATTGAGAAACTGATATTGCAAAACCGGTATTGTTCTAAACCGATATTGTAAAGCAAATATTGAAAAACTTATATCGAAAAACCGATATTGAAAAACCGATATTGAATCCGATATTAGAACCGATATTCAAAAACCGATATTGGAGAACAAATATTGAAAAACTGATATCGAAAAACTGATATCGAAAAACTGATATTGAAAAACCGATATTGAAAAACCGATATTGAATCCGATATTAGAACCGATATTCAAAAACCGATATTGGAGAACAAATATTGAAAAACTGATATTGAAAAACCGATATTGAAAAACAAATATTGAAAAACCGATATTGAAAAACTGATATCGAAAAACTGATATTGAGAAACTGATATTGCAAAACCGGTATTGTTCTAAACCGATATTGTAAAGCAAATATTGAAAAACTTATATCGAAAAACCGATATTGAAAAACCGATATTGAATCCGATATTAGAACCGATATTCAAAAACCGATATTGGAGAACAAATATTGAAAAACTGATATTGCAAATCCGATATTGAATCCGATATTAGAACCGAAATTGAAAAACCGATATTGTAAAGCAAATATTGAAAAACTGATATTGAAAAACCGATATTGAAAAACCGATATTGAAAAACCGATATTGAAACCGATATTAGAACCGATATTGAAAAACAAATATTGAAAAACTGATATCGAAAAACTGATATTGAAAAACCGATATTGAAAAACCGATATTGAAAAACCGATATTGAATCCGATATTAGAACCGATATTCAAAAACCGATATTGGAGAACAAATATTTAAAAACTGATAATGAAAACCCGATATTGAAAAACAAATATTGAAAAACCCATATTGAAAAACTGATATTGAAACCGATATTAGAACCGATATTCAAAAACCGATAATGGAGAACAAATATTGAAAAACTGATATTGAAAAACCGATATTGAAAAACAAATATTGAAAAACCGATATTGAAAAACCGATATTGAAAAACTTATATCGAAAAACTGATATTGCAAAACCGATATTGAAACCGATATTAGAACCGATATTGAAAAACCGATATTGAAAAACCGATATTGAAAAACCGAAATTGTAAAGCAAATATTGAAAAACTGATATCGAAAAACTGATATTGAAAAACCGATATTGAAAAACCGATATTGAAACCGATATTAGAACCGATATTGAAAAACCGATATTGAATCCGATATTAGAACCGATATTCAAAAACCGATATTGGAGAACAAATATTGAAAAACTGATATTGAAAACCCGATATTGAAAAACAAATATTGAAAAACCCATATTGAAAAACTGATATTGAAACCGATATTAGAACCGATATTCAAAAACCGATAATGGAGAACAAATATTGAAAAACTGATATTGAAAAACCGATATTGAAAAACAAATATTGAAAAACCGATATTGAAAAACCGATATTGAAAAACTTATATCGAAAAACTGATATTGCAAAACCGATATTGAAACCGATATTAGAACCGATATTGAAAAACCGATATTGAAAAACCGATATTGAAAAACCGATATTGAAACCGATATTAGAACCGATATTCAAAAACCGATATTGAAAAACCGATATTCAAAAACCTATATCGAATAACTGATATTGCAAAACCGATATTGAAAAACCGATATTGAATCCGATATTAGAACCGATATTCAAAAACCGATATTGAAACCGATATTAGAACCGATATTGAAAAACCGATATTGGAGAACAAATATTGAAAAACTGATATTGAAAAACAAATATTGAAAAACTGATATCGAAAAACTGATATTTGAAAAACCGATATTGAAAAACCGATATTGAATCCGATATTAGAACCGATATTCAAAAACCGATATTGGAGAATAAATATTGAAAAACCGATATTGAAAAACCGATATTGAAAAACCGATATTGAAAAACAAATATTGAAGAACTGATATCGAAAAACTGATATTGAAAAACCGATATTGAAAAACCGATATTGAATCCGATATTAGAACCGATATTCAAAAACCGATATTGGAGAACAAATATTGAAAAACTGATATTGAAAAACCGATATTGAAAAACCTATATCGAATAACTGATATTGCAAAACCGATATTGAATCCGATATTAGAACCGATATTCAAAAACCGATATTGGAGAACAAATATTGAAAAACTGATATTGAAAAACCGATATTGAAAAACCTATATCGAATAACTGATATTGCAAAACCGATATTGAAAAACCGATATTGAATCCGATATTAGAACCGATATTCAAAAACCGATATTGGAGAACAAATATTGAAAAACTGATATTGAAAAACCGATATTGAAAAACCTATATCGAATAACTGATATTGCAAAACCGATATTGAAAAACCGATATTGAATCCGATATTAGAACCGATATTCATAAACCGATATTGGAGAACAAATATTGAAAAACTGATATCGAAAAAATGATATTGAGAAACTGATATTGCAAAACCGATATTGTTCTAAACCGATATTCAAAAACCGATATAGAAAAACAAATGTTGAAAAACTGATATCGAAAAACTGATATTGAAAAACCGATATTGAAAAACTGATGTTGAATCCGATATTAGAACCGATATTCAAAAACCGATATTGGAGAACAAATATTGAAAAACTGATATTGAAAAACCGATATTGAAAAACCTATATCGAATAACTGATATTGCAAAACCGATATTGAAAAACCGATATTGAATCCGATATCAGAACCGATATTCAAAAACCGATATTGGAGAACAAATATTGAAAAACTGATATCGAAAAACTGATATCGAAAAACTGATATTGAAAAACCGATATTGAAAAACCGATATTGAATCCGATATTAGAACCGATATTCAAAAACCGATATTGGAGAACAAATATTGAAAAACTGATATTGAAAAACCGATATTGAAAAACAAATATTGAAAAACCGATATTGAAAAACTGATATCGAAAAACTGATATTGAGAAACTGATATTGCAAAACCGGTATTGTTCTAAACCGATATTGTAAAGCAAATATTGAAAAACTTATATCGAAAAACCGATATTGAAAAACCGATATTGAATCCGATATTAGAACCGATATTCAAAAACCGATATTGGAGAACAAATATTGAAAAACTGATATCGAAAAACTGATATCGAAAAACTGATATTGAAAAATCGATATTGAAAAACCGATATTGAATCCGATATTAGAACCGATATTCAAAAACCGATATTGGAGAACAAATATTGAAAAACTGATATTGAAAAACCGATATTGAAAAACAAATATTGAAAAACCGATATTGAAAAACTGATATCGAAAAACTGATATTGAGAAACTGATATTGCAAAACCGGTATTGTTCTAAACCGATATTGTAAAGCAAATATTGAAAAACTTATATCGAAAAACCGATATTGAAAAACCGATATTGAATCCGATATTAGAACCGATATTCAAAAACCGATATTGGAGAACAAATATTGAAAAACTGATATTGCAAATCCGATATTGAATCCGATATTAGAACCGATATTGAAAAACCGATATTGTAAAGCAAATATTGAAAAACTGATATCGAAAAACTGATATTGAAAAACCGATATTGAAAAACCGATATTGAAACCGATATTAGAACCGATATTGAAAAACAAATATTGAAAAACTGATATCGAAAAACTGATATTGAAAAACCGATATTGAAAAACCGATATTGAATCCGATATTAGAACCGATATTCAAAAACCGATATTGGAGAACAAATATTGAAAAACTGATATTGAAAACCCGATATTGAAAAACAAATATTGAAAAACCCATATTGAAAAACTGATATTGAAACCGATATTAGAACCGATATTCAAAAACCGATAATGGAGAACAAATATTGAAAAACTGATATTGAAAAACCGATATTGAAAAACAAATATTGAAAAACCGATATTGAAAAACCGATATTGAAAAACTTATATCGAAAAACTGATATTGCAAAACCGATATTGAAACCGATATTAGAACCGATATTGAAAAACCGATATTGAAAAACCGATATTGAAAAACCGATATTGAAAAACCGATATTGTAAAGCAAATATTGAAAAACTGATATCGAAAAACTGATATTGAAAAACCGATATTGAAAAACCGATATTGAAACCGATATTAGAACCGATATTGAAAAACCGATATTGAATCCGATATTAGAACCGATATTCAAAAACCGATATTGGAGAACAAATATTGAAAAACTGATATTGAAAACCCGATATTGAAAAACAAATATTGAAAAACCCATATTGAAAAACTGATATTGAAACCGATATTAGAACCGATATTCAAAAACCGATAATGGAGAACAAATATTGAAAAACTGATATTGAAAAACCGATATTGAAAAACAAATATTGAAAAACCGATATTGAAAAACCGATATTGAAAAACTTATATCGAAAAACTGATATTGCAAAACCGATATTGAAACCGATATTAGAACCGATATTGAAAAACCGATATTGAAAAACCGATATTGAAAAACCGATATTGAAACCGATATTAGAACCGATATTCAAAAACCGATATTGAAAAACCGATATTCAAAAACCTATATCGAATAACTGATATTGCAAAACCGATATTGAAAAACCGATATTGAATCCGATATTAGAACCGATATTCAAAAACCGATATTGAAACCGATATTAGAACCGATATTGAAAAACCGATATTGGAGAACAAATATTGAAAAACTGATATTGAAAAACAAATATTGAAAAACCTATATCGAATAACTGATATTGCAAAACCGATATTGAAAAACCGATATTGAATCCGATATTAGAACCGATATTCAAAAACCGATATTGGAGAACAAATATTGAAAAACCGATATTGAAAAACCGATATTGAAAAACAAATATTGAAGAACTGATATCGAAAAACTGATATTGAAAAACCGATATTGAAAAACCGATATTGAATCCGATATTAGAACCGATATTCAAAAACCGATATTGGAGAACAAATATTGAAAAACTGATATTGAAAAACCGATATTGAAAAACCTATATCGAATAACTGATATTGCAAAACCGATATTGAAAAACCGATATTGAATCCGATATTAGAACCGATATTCAAAAACCGATATTGGAGAACAAATATTGAAAAACTGATATTGAAAAACCGATATTGAAAAACCTATATCGAATAACTGATATTGCAAAACCGATATTGAAAAACCGATATTGAATCCGATATTAGAACCGATATTCAAAAACCGATATTGGAGAACAAATATTGAAAAACTGATATCGAAAAAATGATATTGAGAAACTGATATTGCAAAACCGATATTGTTCTAAACCGATATTGAATCCGATATTAGAACCGATATTCAAAAACCGATATTGGAGAACAAATATTGAAAAACTGATATCGAAAAACTGATATTGAGAAACTGATATTGCAAAACCGATATTGTTCTAAACCGATATTCAAAAACCGATATAGAAAAACAAATGTTGAAAAACTGATATCGAAAAACTGATATTGAAAAACCGATATTGAAAAACTGATGTTGAATCCGATATTAGAACCGATATTCAAAAACCGATATTGGAGAACAAATATTGAAAAACTGATATTGAAAAACCGATATTGAAAAACCTATATCGAATAACTGATATTGCAAAACCGATATTGAAAAACCGATATTGAATCCGATATTAGAACCGATATTCAAAAACCGATATTGGAGAGCAAATATTGAAAAACTGATATCGAAAAACTGATATCGAAAAACTGATATTGAAAAACCGATATTGAAAAACCGATATTGAATCCGATATTAGAACCGATATTCAAAAACCGATATTGGAGAACAAATATTGAAAAACTGATAATGAAAACCCGATATTGAAAAACAAATATTGAAAAACCCATATTGAAAAACTGATATTGAAACCGATATTAGAACCGATATTCAAAAACCGATAATGGAGAACAAATATTGAAAAACTGATATTGAAAAACCGATATTGAAAAACAAATATTGAAAAACCGATATTGAAAAACCGATATTGAAAAACTTATATCGAAAAACTGATATTGCAAAACCGATATTGAAACCGATATTAGAACCGATATTGAAAAACCGATATTGAAAAACCGATATTGAAAAACCGATATTGTAAAGCAAATATTGAAAAACTGATATCGAAAAACTGATATTGAAAAACCGATATTGAAAAACCGATATTGGAACCGATATTAGAACCGATATTGAAAAACCGATATTGAAAAACCGATATTGAAAAACCGATATTGAAAAACCGATATTGTAAAGCAAATATTGAAAAACTGATATCGAAAAACTGATATTGAAAAACCGATATTGAAAAACCGATATTGAAACCGATATTAGAACCGATATTGAAAAACCGATATTGAATCCGATATTAGAACCGATATTCAAAAACCGATATTGGAGAACAAATATTGAAAAACTGATATTGAAAACCCGATATTGAAAAACAAATATTGAAAAACCCATATTGAAAAACTGATATTGAAACCGATATTAGAACCGATATTCAAAAACCGATAATGGAGAACAAATATTGAAAAACTGATATTGAAAAACCGATATTGAAAAACAAATATTGAAAAACCGATATTGAAAAACCGATATTGAAAAACTTATATCGAAAAACTGATATTGCAAAACCGATATTGAAACCGATATTAGAACCGATATTGAAAAACCGATATTGAAAAACCGATATTGAAAAACCGATATTGAAACCGATATTAGAACCGATATTCAAAAACCGATATTGAAAAACCGATATTCAAAAACCTATATCGAATAACTGATATTGCAAAACCGATATTGAAAAACCGATATTGAATCCGATATTAGAACCGATATTCAAAAACCGATATTGAAACCGATATTAGAACCGATATTGAAAAACCGATATTGGAGAACAAATATTGAAAAACTGATATTGAAAAACAAATATTGAAAAACCTATATCGAATAACTGATATTGCAAAACCGATATTGAAAAACCGATATTGAATCCGATATTAGAACCGATATTCAAAAACCGATATTGGAGAACAAATATTGAAAAACCGATATTGAAAAACCGATATTGAAAAACAAATATTGAAGAACTGATATCGAAAAACTGATATTGAAAAACCGATATTGAAAAACCGATATTGAATCCGATATTAGAACCGATATTCAAAAACCGATATTGGAGAACAAATATTGAAAAACTGATATTGAAAAACCGATATTGAAAAACCTATATCGAATAACTGATATTGCAAAACCGATATTGAAAAACCGATATTGAATCCGATATTAGAACCGATATTCAAAAACCGATATTGGAGAACAAATATTGAAAAACTGATATTGAAAAACCGATATTGAAAAACCTATATCGAATAACTGATATTGCAAAACCGATATTGAAAAACCGATATTGAATCCGATATTAGAACCGATATTCAAAAACCGATATTGGAGAACAAATATTGAAAAACTGATATCGAAAAAATGATATTGAGAAACTGATATTGCAAAACCGATATTGTTCTAAACCGATATTGAATCCGATATTAGAACCGATATTCAAAAACCGATATTGGAGAACAAATATTGAAAAACTGATATCGAAAAACTGATATTGAGAAACTGATATTGCAAAACCGATATTGTTCTAAACCGATATTCAAAAACCGATATAGAAAAACAAATGTTGAAAAACTGATATCGAAAAACTGATATTGAAAAACCGATATTGAAAAACTGATGTTGAATCCGATATTAGAACCGATATTCAAAAACCGATATTGGAGAACAAATATTGAAAAACTGATATTGAAAAACCGATATTGAAAAACCTATATCGAATAACTGATATTGCAAAACCGATATTGAAAAACCGATATTGAATCCGATATTAGAACCGATATTCAAAAACCGATATTGGAGAGCAAATATTGAAAAACTGATATCGAAAAACTGATATCGAAAAACTGATATTGAAAAACCGATATTGAAAAACCGATATTGAATCCGATATTAGAACCGATATTCAAAAACCGATATTGGAGAACAAATATTGAAAAACTGATAATGAAAACCCGATATTGAAAAACAAATATTGAAAAACCCATATTGAAAAACTGATATTGAAACCGATATTAGAACCGATATTCAAAAACCGATAATGGAGAACAAATATTGAAAAACTGATATTGAAAAACCGATATTGAAAAACAAATATTGAAAAACCGATATTGAAAAACCGATATTGAAAAACTTATATCGAAAAACTGATATTGCAAAACCGATATTGAAACCGATATTAGAACCGATATTGAAAAACCGATATTGAAAAACCGATATTGAAAAACCGATATTGTAAAGCAAATATTGAAAAACTGATATCGAAAAACTGATATTGAAAAACCGATATTGAAAAACCGATATTGGAACCGATATTAGAACCGATATTGAAAAACCGATATTGAATCCGATATTAGAACCGATATTCAAAAACCGATATTGGAGAACAAATATTGAAAAACTGATATTGAAAACCCGATATTGAAAAACAAATATTGAAAAACCCATATTGAAAAACTGATATTGAAACCGATATTAGAACCGATATTCAAAAACCGATAATGGAGAACAAATATTGAAAAACTGATATTGAAAAACCGATATTGAAAAACAAATATTGAAAAACCGATATTGAAAAACCGATATTGAAAAACTTATATCGAAAAACTGATATTGCAAAACCGATATTGAAACCGATATTAGAACCGATATTGAAAAACCGATATTGAAAAACCGATATTGAAAAACCGATATTGAAACCGATATTAGAACCGATATTCAAAAACCGATATTGAAAAACCGATATTCAAAAACCTATATCGAATAACTGATATTGCAAAACCGATATTGAAAAACCGATATTGAATCCGATATTAGAACCGATATTCAAAAACCGATATTGAAACCGATATTAGAACCGATATTGAAAAACCGATATTGGAGAACAAATATTGAAAAACTGATATTGAAAAACAAATATTGAAAAACTGATATCGAAAAACTGATATTTGAAAAACCGATATTGAAAAACCGATATTGAATCCGATATTAGAACCGATATTCAAAAACCGATATTGGAGAATAAATATTGAAAAACTGATATCGAAAAACTGATATCGAATAACTGATATTGCAAAACCGATATTGAAAAACCGATATTGAATCCGATATTAGAACCGATATTCAAAAACCGATATTGGAGAACAAATATTGAAAAACTGATATTGAAAAACCGATATTGAAAAACCTATATCGAATAACTGATATTGCAAAACCGATATTGAAAAACAAATATTGAAAAACCGATATTGAAAAACCGATATTGAAAAACTTATATCGAAAAACTGATATTGCAAAACCGATATTGAAACCGATATTAGAACCGATATTGAAAAACCGATATTGAAAAACCGATATTGAAAAACCGATATTGAAACCGATATTAGAACCGATATTCAAAAACCGATATTGAAAAACCGATATTCAAAAACCTATATCGAATAACTGATATTGCAAAACCGATATTGAAAAACCGATATTGAATCCGATATTAGAACCGATATTCAAAAACCGATATTGAAACCGATATTAGAACCGATATTGAAAAACCGATATTGGAGAACAAATATTGAAAAACCGATATTGAAAAACAAATATTGAAGAACTGATATCGAAAAACTGATATTGAAAAACCGATATTGAAAAACCGATATTGAATCCGATATTAGAACCGATATTCAAAAACCGATATTGGAGAACAAATATTGAAAAACTGATATTGAAAAACCGATATTGAAAAACCTATATCGAATAACTGATATTGCAAAACCGATATTGAAAAACCGATATTGAATCCGTTATTAGAACCGATATTCAAAAACCGATATTGGAGAACAAATATTGAAAAACTGATATTGAAAAACCGATATTGAAAAACCTATATCGAATAACTGATATTGCAAAACCGATATTGAAAAACCGATATTGAATCCGATATTAGAACCGATATTCAAAAACCGATATTGGAGAACAAATATTGAAAAACTGATATCGAAAAACTGATATCGAATAACTGATATTGCAAAACCGATATTGAAAAACCGATATTGAATCCGATATTAGAACCGATATTCAAAAACCGATATTGGAGAACAAATATTGAAAAACTGATATTGAAAAACCGATATTGAAAAACCTATATCGAATAACTGATATTGCAAAACCGATATTGAAAAACCGATATTGAATCCGATATTAGAACCGATATTCAAAAACCGATATTGGAGAACAAATATTGAAAAACTGATATCGAAAAAATGATATTGAGAAACTGATATTGCAAAACCGATATTGTTCTAAACCGATATTGAATCCGATATTAGAACCGATATTCAAAAACCGATATTGGAGAACAAATATTGAAAAACTGATATCGAAAAACTGATATTGAGAAACTGATATTGCAAAACCGATATTGTTCTAAACCGATATTCAAAAACCGATATAGAAAAACAAATGTTGAAAAACTGATATCGAAAAACTGATATTGAAAAACCGATATTGAAAAACTGATGTTGAATCCGATATTAGAACCGATATTCAAAAACCGATATTGGAGAACAAATATTGAAAAACTGATATTGAAAAACCGATATTGAAAAACCTATATCGAATAACTGATATTGCAAAACCGATATTGAAAAACCGATATTGAATCCGATATTAGAACCGATATTCAAAAACCGATATTGGAGAACAAATATTGAAAAACTGATATCGAAAAACTGATATCGAAAAACTGATATTGAAAAACCGATATTGAAAAACCGATATTGAATCCGATATTAGAACCGATATTCAAAAACCGATATTGGAGAACAAATATTGAAAAACTGATATTGAAAAACCGATATTGAAAAACAAATATTGAAAAACCGATATTGAAAAACTGATATTGAAACCGATATTAGAACCGATATTCAAAAACCGATAATGGAGAACAAATATTGAAAAACTGATATTGAAAAACCGATATTGAAAAACAAATATTGAAAAACCGATATTGAAAAACCGATATTGAAAAACTTATATCGAAAAACTGATATTGCAAAACCGATATTGAAACCGATATTAGAACCGATATTGAAAAACCGATATTGAAAAACCGATATTGAAAAACCGATATTGTAAAGCAAATATTGAAAAACTGATATCGAAAAACTGATATTGAAAAACCGATATTGAAAAACCGATATTGGAACCGATATTAGAACCGATATTGAAAAACCGATATTGAATCCGATATTAGAACCGATATTCAAAAACCGATATTGGAGAACAAATATTGAAAAACTGATATTGAAAACCCGATATTGAAAAACAAATATTGAAAAACCCATATTGAAAAACTGATATTGAAACCGATATTAGAACCGATATTCAAAAACCGATAATGGAGAACAAATATTGAAAAACTGATATTGAAAAACCGATATTGAAAAACAAATATTGAAAAACCGATATTGAAAAACCGATATTGAAAAACTTATATCGAAAAACTGATATTGCAAAACCGATATTGAAACCGATATTAGAACCGATATTGAAAAACCGATATTGAAAAACCGATATTGAAAAACCGATATTGAAACCGATATTAGAACCGATATTCAAAAACCGATATTGAAAAACCGATATTCAAAAACCTATATCGAATAACTGATATTGCAAAACCGATATTGAAAAACCGATATTGAATCCGATATTAGAACCGATATTCAAAAACCGATATTGAAACCGATATTAGAACCGATATTGAAAAACCGATATTGGAGAACAAATATTGAAAAACTGATATTGAAAAACAAATATTGAAAAACTGATATCGAAAAACTGATATTTGAAAAACCGATATTGAAAAACCGATATTGAATCCGATATTAGAACCGATATTCAAAAACCGATATTGGAGAATAAATATTGAAAAACTGATATCGAAAAACTGATATCGAATAACTGATATTGCAAAACCGATATTGAAAAACCGATATTGAATCCGATATTAGAACCGATATTCAAAAACCGATATTGGAGAACAAATATTGAAAAACTGATATTGAAAAACCGATATTGAAAAACCTATATCGAATAACTGATATTGCAAAACCGATATTGAAAAACAAATATTGAAAAACCGATATTGAAAAACCGATATTGAAAAACTTATATCGAAAAACTGATATTGCAAAACCGATATTGAAACCGATATTAGAACCGATATTGAAAAACCGATATTGAAAAACCGATATTGAAAAACCGATATTGAAACCGATATTAGAACCGATATTCAAAAACCGATATTGAAAAACCGATATTCAAAAACCTATATCGAATAACTGATATTGCAAAACCGATATTGAAAAACCGATATTGAATCCGATATTAGAACCGATATTCAAAAACCGATATTGAAACCGATATTAGAACCGATATTGAAAAACCGATATTGGAGAACAAATATTGAAAAACCGATATTGAAAAACAAATATTGAAGAACTGATATCGAAAAACTGATATTGAAAAACCGATATTGAAAAACCGATATTGAATCCGATATTAGAACCGATATTCAAAAACCGATATTGGAGAACAAATATTGAAAAACTGATATTGAAAAACCGATATTGAAAAACCTATATCGAATAACTGATATTGCAAAACCGATATTGAAAAACCGATATTGAATCCGTTATTAGAACCGATATTCAAAAACCGATATTGGAGAACAAATATTGAAAAACTGATATTGAAAAACCGATATTGAAAAACCTATATCGAATAACTGATATTGCAAAACCGATATTGAAAAACCGATATTGAATCCGATATTAGAACCGATATTCAAAAACCGATATTGGAGAACAAATATTGAAAAACTGATATCGAAAAACTGATATCGAATAACTGATATTGCAAAACCGATATTGAAAAACCGATATTGAATCCGATATTAGAACCGATATTCAAAAACCGATATTGGAGAACAAATATTGAAAAACTGATATTGAAAAACCGATATTGAAAAACCTATATCGAATAACTGATATTGCAAAACCGATATTGAAAAACCGATATTGAATCCGATATTAGAACCGATATTCAAAAACCGATATTGGAGAACAAATATTGAAAAACTGATATCGAAAAAATGATATTGAGAAACTGATATTGCAAAACCGATATTGTTCTAAACCGATATTGAATCCGATATTAGAACCGATATTCAAAAACCGATATTGGAGAACAAATATTGAAAAACTGATATCGTAAAACTGATATTGAGAAACTGATATTGCAAAACCGATATTGTTCTAAACCGATATTCAAAAACCGATATAGAAAAACAAATGTTGAAAAACTGATATCGAAAAACTGATATTGAAAAACCGATATTGAAAAACTGATGTTGAATCCGATATTAGAACCGATATTCAAAAACCGATATTGGAGAACAAATATTGAAAAACTGATATTGAAAAACCGATATTGAAAAACCTATATCGAATAACTGATATTGCAAAACCGATATTGAAAAACCGATATTGAATCCGATATTAGAACCGATATTCAAAAACCGATATTGGAGAACAAATATTGAAAAACTGATATCGAAAAACTGATATCGAAAAACTGATATTGAAAAACCGATATTGAAAAACCGATATTGAATCCGATATTAGAACCGATATTCAAAAACCGATATTGGAGAACAAATATTGAAAAACTGATATTGAAAAACCGATATTGAAAAACAAATATTGAAAAACCGATATTGAAAAACTGATATCGAAAAACTGATATTGAGAAACTGATATTGCAAAACCGGTATTGTTCTAAACCGATATTGTAAAGCAAATATTGAAAAACTTATATCGAAAAACCGATATTGAAAAACCGATATTGAATCCGATATTAGAACCGATATTCAAAAACCGATATTGGAGAACAAATATTGAAAAACTGATATCGAAAAACTGATATCGAAAAACTGATATTGAAAAATCGATATTGAAAAACCGATATTGAATCCGATATTAGAACCGATATTCAAAAACCGATATTGGAGAACAAATATTGAAAAACTGATATTGAAAAACCGATATTGAAAAACAAATATTGAAAAACCGATATTGAAAAACTGATATCGAAAAACTGATATTGAGAAACTGATATTGCAAAACCGGTATTGTTCTAAACCGATATTGTAAAGCAAATATTGAAAAACTTATATCGAAAAACCGATATTGAAAAACCGATATTGAATCCGATATTAGAACCGATATTCAAAAACCGATATTGGAGAACAAATATTGAAAAACTGATATTGCAAATCCGATATTGAATCCGATATTAGAACCGATATTGAAAAACCGATATTGTAAACCAAATATTGAAAAACTGATATCGAAAAACTGATATTGAAAAACCGATATTGAAAAACCGATATTGAAACCGATATTAGAACCGATATTGAAAAACAAATATTGAAAAACTGATATCGAAAAACTGATATTGCAAAACCGATATTGAAAAACCGATATTGAATCCGATATTAGAACCGATATTCAAAAACCGATATTGAAACCGATATTAGAACCGATATTGAAAAACCGATATTGGAGAACAAATATTGAAAAACTGATATTGCAAAACAAATATTGAAAAACTGATATCGAAAAACTGATATTGAAAAACCGATATTGAAAAACCGATATTGAATCCGATATTAGAACCGATATTCAAAAACCGATATTGGAGAACAAATATTGAAAAACTGATATTGAAAAACCGATATTGAAAAACCGATATTGAAAAACCGATATTGAAACCGATATTAGAACCGATATTGAAAAACAGATATTGAAAAACAAATATTGAAGAACTGATATCGAAAAACTGATATTGAAAAACCGATATTGAAAAACCGATATTGAATCCGATATTAGAACCGATATTCAAAAACCGATATTGGAGAACAAATATTGAAAAACTGATATCGAAAAACTGATATTGAGAAACTGATATTGCAAAACCGATATTGTTCTAAACCGATATTCAAAAACCGATATAGAAAAACAAATGTTGAAAAACTGATATCGAAAAACTGATATTGAAAAACCGATATTGAAAAACTGATGTTGAATCCGATATTAGAACCGATATTCAAAAACCGATATTGGAGAACAAATATTGAAAAACTGATATTGAAAAACCGATATTGAAAAACCTATATCGAATAACTGATATTGCAAAACCGATATTGAAAAACCGATATTGAATCCGATATTAGAACCGATATTCAAAAACCGATATTGGAGAACAAATATTGAAAAACTGATATCGAAAAACTGATATCGAAAAACTGATATTGAAAAACCGATATTGAAAAACCGATATTGAATCCGATATTAGAACCGATATTCAAAAACCGATATTGGAGAACAAATATTGAAAAACTGATATTGAAAAACCGATATTGAAAAACAAATATTGAAAAACCGATATTGAAAAACTGATATCGAAAAACTGATATTGAGAAACTGATATTGCAAAACCGGTATTGTTCTAAACCGATATTGTAAAGCAAATATTGAAAAACTTATATCGAAAAACCGATATTGAAAAACCGATATTGAATCCGATATTAGAACCGATATTCAAAAACCGATATTGGAGAACAAATATTGAAAAACTGATATTGCAAAACCGATATTGAATCCGATATTAGAACCGATATTGAAAAACCGATATTGTAAAGCAAATATTGAAAAACTGATATCGAAAAACTGATATTGAAAAACCGATATTGAAAAACCGATATTGAAACCGATATTAGAACCGATATTGAAAAACAAATATTGAAAAACTGATATCGAAAAACTGATATTGAAAAACCGATATTGAAAAACCGATATTGAATCCGATATTAGAACCGATATTCAAAAACCGATATTGGAGAACAAATATTGAAAAACTGATATTGAAAACCCGATATTGAAAAACAAATATTGAAAAACCCATATTGAAAAACTGATATTGAAACCGATATTAGAACCGATATTCAAAAACCGATAATGGAGAACAAATATTGGAAAACTGATATTGAAAAACCGATATTGAAAAACAAATATTGAAAAACCGATATTGAAAAACCGATATTGAAAAACTTATATCGAAAAACTGATATTGCAAAACCGATATTGAAACCGATATTAGAACCGATATTGAAAAACCGATATTGAAAAACCGATATTGAAAAACCGATATTGAAAAACCGATATTGAAACCGATATTAGAACCGATATTCAAAAACCGATATTGAAAAACCGATATTCAAAAACCTATATCGAATAACTGATATTGCAAAACCGATATTGAAAAACCGATATTGAATCCGATATTAGAACCGATATTCAAAAACCGATATTGAAACCGATATTAGAAGCGATATTGAAAAACCGATATTGGAGAACAAATATTGAAAAACTGATATTGAAAAACAAATATTGAAAAACTGATATTGAAAAACCGATATTGAAAAACAAATATTGAAAAACCGATATTGAAACCGATATTGAAACCGATATTAGAACCGATATTGAAAAACCGATATTGAAAAACAAATATTGAAGAACTGATATCGAAAAACTGATATTGAAAAACCGATATTGAAAAACCGATATTGAATCCGATATTAGAACCGATATTCAAAAACCGATATTGGAGAACAAATATTGAAAAACTGATATTGAAAAACCGATATTGAAAAACCTATATCGAATAACTGATATTGCAAAACCGATATTGAAAAACCGATATTGAATCCGATATTAGAACCGATATTCAAAAACCGATATTGGAGAACAAATATTGAAAAACTGATATTGAAAAACCGATATTGAAAAACCGATATTGAAAAACCGATATTGAAACCGATATTAGAACCGATATTGAAAAACAGATATTGAAAAACAAATATTGAAGAACTGATATCGAAAAACTGATATTGAAAAACCGATATTGAAAAACCGATATTGAATCCGATATTAGATCCGATATTCAAAAACCGATATTGGAGAACAAATATTGAAAAACTGATATCGAAAAACTGATATTGAGAAACTGATATCGAAAAACTGATATTGAGAAACTGATATTGAATCCGATATTAGAACCGATATTCAAAAACCGATATTGAAAACCAAATATTGAAAAACCGATATTGAAAAACCGATATTGAAAAACCGATATAGAAAAACCTATATGGAAAAACTGATATTGCAAAACCGATATTGAATCCGATATTAGAACCGATATTGAAAAACAGATATTGAAAAACAAATATTGAAGAACTGATATCGAAAAACTGATATTGAAAAACCGATATTGAAAAACCGATATTGAAAAACCGATATTGCAAAACCGATATTGAAAAACCGATATTGAATCCGATATTAGAACCGATATTCAAAAACCGATATTGGAGAACAAATATTGAAAAACTGATATTGAAAAACCGATATTGAAAAACCGATATTGAAAAACCGATATTGAAACCGATATTAGAACCGATATTGAAAAACAGATATTGAAAAACAAATATTGAAGAACTGATATCGAAAAACTGATATTGAAAAACCGATATTGAAAAACCGATATTGAAACACCGATATTGAAACCGATATTAGAACCGATATTGAAAAACCGATATTGAAAAACAAATATTGAAAAACTGATATCGAAAAACTGATATTGAAAAACCGATATTGAAAAACCGATATTGAATCCGATATTAGAACCGATATTCAAAAACCGATATTGGAGAACAAATATTGAAAAACTGATATTGAAAAACCGATATTGAAAAACAAATATTGAAAAACCGATATTGAAAAACTGATATCGAAAAACTGATATTGAGAAACTGATATTGCAAAACCGGTATTGTTCTAAACCAATATTGTAAAGCAAATATTGAAAAACTTATATCGAAAACCGATATTGAAAAACCGATATTGAATCCGATATTAGAACCGATATTCAAAAACCGATATTGGAGAACAAATATTGAAAAACTGATATTGCAAAACCGATATTGAATCCGATATTAGAACCGATATTGAAAAACCGATATTGTAAAGCAAATATTGAAAAACTGATATCGAAAAACTGATATTGAAAAACCGATATTGAAAAACCGATATTGAAACCGATATTAGAACCGATATTGAAAAACAAATATTGAAAAACTGATATCGAAAAACTGATATTGAAAAACCGATATTGAAAAACCGATATTGAATCCGATATTAGAACCGATATTCAAAAACCGATATTGGAGAACAAATATTGAAAAACTGATATTGAAAACCCGATATTGAAAAACAAATATTGAAAAACCCATATTGAAAAACTGATATTGAAACCGATATTAGAACCGATATTCAAAAACCGATAATGGAGAACAAATATTGAAAAACTGATATTGAATCCGATATTAGAACCGATATTCAAAAACCGATATTGGAGAACAAATATTGAAAAACTGATATTGAAAAACCGATATTGAAAAACCGATATTGAAACCGATATTAGAACCGATATTCAAAAACCGATATTGAAAAACCGATATTGAAACCGATATTAGAACCGATATTCAAAAACCGATATTGAAAAACCGATATTGAAAAACCTATATCGAATAACTGATATTGCAAAACCGATATTGAAAAACCGATATTGAATCCGATATTAGAACCGATATTCAAAAACCGATATTGGAGAACAAATATTGAAAAACTGATATTGAAAAACCGATATTGAAAAACCGATATTGAAAAACCGATATTGAAACCGATATTAGAACCGATATTGAAAAACAGATATTGAAAAACAAATATTGAAGAACTGATATCGAAAAACTGATATTGAAAAACCGATATTGAAAAACCGATATTGAATCCGATATTAGATCCGATATTCAAAAACCGATATTGGAGAACAAATATTGAAAAACTGATATCGAAAAACTGATATTGAGAAACTGATATCGAAAAACTGATATTGAGAAACTGATATTGAATCCGATATTAGAACCGATATTCAAAAACCGATATTGGAGAACAAATATTGAAAAACTGATATTGCAAAACCGATATTGAATCCGATATTAGAACCGATATTGAAAAACCGATATTGTAAAGCAAATATTGAAAAACTGATATCGAAAAACTGATATTGAAAAACCGATATTGAAAAACCGATATTGAAACCGATATTAGAACCGATATTGAAAAACAAATATTGAAAAACTGATATCGAAAAACTGATATTGAAAAACCGATATTGAAAAACCGATATTGAATCCGATATTAGAACCGATATTCAAAAACCGATATTGGAGAACAAATATTGAAAAACTGATATTGAAAACCCGATATTGAAAAACAAATATTGAAAAACCCATATTGAAAAACTGATATTGAAACCGATATTAGAACCGATATTCAAAAACCGATAATGGAGAACAAATATTGAAAAACTGATATTGAAAAACCGATATTGAAAAACCTATATCGAATAACTGATATTGCAAAACCGATATTGAAAAACCGATATTGAATCCGATATTAGAACCGATATTCAAAAACCGATATTGGAGAACAAATATTGAAAAACTGATATCGAAAAACTGATATCGAAAAACTGATATTGAAAAACCGATATTGAAAAACCGATATTGAATCCGATATTAGAACCGATATTCAAAAACCGATATTGGAGAACAAATATTGAAAAACTGATATTGAAAAACCGATATTGAAAATCCTATATCGAAAAACCGATATTGAAACCGATATTAGAACCGATATTGAAAAACCGATATTGAAAAACAAATATTGAAAAACTGATATCGAAAAACTGATATTGAAAAACCGATATTGAAAAACCGATATTGAAACCGATATTAGAACCGATATTGAAAAACAAATATTGAAAAACTGATATCGAAAAACTGATATTGAAAAACCGATATTGAAAAACCGATATTGAATCCGATATTAGAACCGATATTCAAAAACCGATATTGGAGAACAAATATTGAAAAACTGATATTGAAAACCCGATATTGAAAAACAAATATTGAAAAACCCATATTGAAAAACTGATATTGAAACCGATATTAGAACCGATATTCAAAAACCGATAATGGAGAACAAATATTGAAAAACTGATATTGAAAAACCGATATTGAAAAACAAATATTGAAAAACCGATATTGAAAAACCGATATTGAAAAACCGATATTGAATCCGATATTAGAACCGATATTCAAAAACCGATATTGGAGAACAAATATTGAAAAACTGATATTGAAAACCCGATATTGAAAAACAAATATTGAAAAACCCATATTGAAAAACTGATATTGAAACCGATATTAGAACCGATATTCAAAAACCGATAATGGAGAACAAATATTGAAAAACTGATATTGAAAAACCGATATTGAAAAACAAATATTGAAAAACCGATATTGAAAAACCGATATTGAAAAACTTATATCGAAAAACTGATATTGCAAAACCGATATTGAAACCGATATTAGAACCGATATTGAAAAACCGATATTGAAAAACCGATATTGAAAAACCGATATTGAAACCGATATTAGAACCGATATTCAAAAACCGATATTGAAAAACCGATATTCAAAAACCTATATCGAATAACTGATATTGCAAAACCGATATTGAAAAACCGATATTGAATCCGATATTAGAACCGATATTCAAAAACCGATATTGAAACCGATATTAGAACCGATATTCAAAAACCGATATTGGAGAACAAATATTGAAAAACTGATATTGAAAAACCGATATTGAAAAACCTATATCGAATAACTGATATTGCAAAACCGATATTGAAAAACCGATATTGAATCCGATATTAGAACCGATATTCAAAAACCGATATTGGAGAACAAATATTGAAAAACTGATATTGAAAAACCGATATTGAAAAACCGATATTGAAAAACCGATATTGAAACCGATATTAGAACCGATATTGAAAAACAGATATTGATAAACAAATATTGAAGAACTGATATCGAAAAACTGATATTGAAAAACCGATATTGAAAAACCGATATTGAATCCGATATTAGATCCGATATTCAAAAACCGATATTGGAGAACAAATATTGAAAAACTGATATCGAAAAACTGATATTGAGAAACTGATATCGAAAAACTGATATTGAGAAACTGATATTGAATCCGATATTAGAACCGATATTCAAAAACCGATATTGAAAACCAAATATTGAAAAACCGATATTGAAAAACCGATATTGAAAAACCGATATAGAAAAACCTATATGGAAAAACTGATATTGCAAAACCGATATTGAATCCGATATTAGAACCGATATTGAAAAACCGATATTGTAAAGCAAATATTGAAAAACTGATATCGAAAAACTGATATTGAAAAACCGATATTGAAAAACCGATATTGAAACCGATATTAGAACCGATATTGAAAAACCGATATTGAAAAACAAATATTGAAAAACTGATATCGAAAAACTGATATTGAAAAACCGATATTGAAAAACCGATATTGAATCCGATATTAGAACCGATATTCAAAAACCGATATTGGAGAACAAATATTGAAAAACTGATATTGAAAAACCGATATTGAAAAACAAATATTGAAAAACCGATATTGAAAAACTGATATCGAAAAACTGATATTGAGAAACTGATATTGCAAAACCGGTATTGTTCTAAACCAATATTGTAAAGCAAATATTGAAAAACTTATATCGAAAAACCGATATTGAAAAACCGATATTGAATCCGATATTAGAACCGATATTCAAAAACCGATATTGGAGAACAAATATTGAAAAACTGATATTGCAAAACCGATATTGAATCCGATATTAGAACCGATATTGAAAAACCGATATTGTAATGCAAATATTGAAAAACTGATATCGAAAAACTGATATTGAAAAACCGATATTGAAAAACCGATATTGAAACCGATATTAGAACCGATATTGAAAAACAAATATTGAAAAACTGATATCGAAAAACTGATATTGAAAAACCGATATTGAAAAACCGATATTGAATCCGATATTAGAACCGATATTCAAAAACCGATATTGGAGAACAAATATTGAAAAACTGATATTGAAAACCCGATATTGAAAAACAAATATTGAAAAACCCATATTGAAAAACTGATATTGAAACCGATATTAGAACCGATATTCAAAAACCGATAATGGAGAACAAATATTGAAAAACTGATATTGAAAAACCGATATTGAAAAACAAATATTGAAAAACCGATATTGAAAAACCGATATTGAAAAACCGATATTGAAACCGATATTAGAACCGATATTGAAAAACCGATATTGAAAAACCGATATTGAAAAACCGATATTGAAACCGATATTAGAACCGATATTCAAAAACCGATATTGAAAAACCGATATTCAAAAACCTATATCGAATAACTGATATTGCAAAACCGATATTGAAAAACCGATATTGAATCCGATATTAGAACCGATATTCAAAAACCGATATTGAAACCGATATTAGAACCGATATTGAAAAACCGATATTGGAGAACAAATATTGAAAAACTGATATTGAAAAACAAATATTGAAAAACTGATATCGAAAAACTGATATTGAAAAACCGATATTGAAAAACCGATATTGAATCCGATATTAGAACCGATATTCAAAAACCGATATTGGAGAACAAATATTGAAAAACTGATATTGAAAAACCGATATTGAAAAACAAATATTGAAAAACCGATATTGAAACCGATATTGAAACCGATTTTAGAACCGATATTGAAAAACCGATATTGAAAAACAAATATTGAAGAACTGATATCGAAAAACTGATATTGAAAAACCGATATTGAAAACCCGATATTGAATCCGATATTAGAACCGATATTCAAAAACCGATATTGGAGAACAAATATTGAAAAACTGATATTGGAAAACCGATATTGAAAAACCGATATTGAAAAACCGATATTGAAACCGATATTAGAACCGATATTGAAAAACAGATATTGAAAAACAAATATTGAAGAACTGATATCGAAAAACTGATATTGAAAAACCGATATTGAAAAACCGATATTGAATCCGATATTAGAACCGATATTCAAAAACCGATATTGGAGAACAAATATTGAAAAACTGATATCGAAAAACTGATATTGAGAAACTGATATTGCAAAACCGATATTGTTCTAAACCGATATTCAAAAACCGATATAGAAAAACAAATGTTGAAAAACTGATATCGAAAAACTGATATTGAAAAACCGATATTGAAAAACTGATGTTGAATCCGATATTAGAACCGATATTCAAAAACCGATATTGGAGAACAAATATTGAAAAACTGATATTGAAAAACCGATATTGAAAAACCTATATCGAATAACTGATATTGCAAAACCGATATTGAAAAACCGATATTGAATCCGATATTAGAACCGATATTCAAAAACCGATATTGGAGAACAAATATTGAAAAACTGATATCGAAAAACTGATATCGAAAAACTGATATTGAAAAACCGATATTGAAAAACCGATATTGAATCCGATATTAGAACCGATATTCAAAAACCGATATTGGAGAACAAATATTGAAAAACTGATATTGAAAAACCGATATTGAAAAACAAATATTGAAAAACCGATATTGAAAAACTGATATCGAAAAACTGATATTGAGAAACTGATATTGCAAAACCGGTATTGTTCTAAACCGATATTGTAAAGCAAATATTGAAAAACTTATATCGAAAAACCGATATTGAAAAACCGATATTGAATCCGATATTAGAACCGATATTCAAAAACCGATATTGGAGAACAAATATTGAAAAACTGATATCGAAAAACTGATATCGAAAAACTGATATTGAAAAACCGATATTGAAAAACCGATATTGAATCCGATATTAGAACCGATATTCAAAAACCGATATTGGAGAACAAATATTGAAAAACTGATATTGAAAAACCGATATTGAAAAACAAATATTGAAAAACCGATATTGAAAAACTGATATCGAAAAACCGATATTGAGAAACTGATATTGCAAAACCGGTATTGTTCTAAACCGATATTGTAAAGCAAATATTGAAAAACTTATATCGAAAAACCGATATTGAAAAACCGATATTGAATCCGATATTAGAACCGATATTCAAAAACCGATATTGGAGAACAAATATTGAAAAACTGATATTGCAAATCCGATATTGAATCCGATATTAGAACCGAAATTGAAAAACCGATATTGTAAAGCAAATATTGAAAAACTGATATCGAAAAACTGATATTGAAAAACCGATATTGAAAAACCGATATTGAAACCGATATTAGAACCGATATTGAAAAACAAATATTGAAAAACTGATATCGAAAAACTGATATTGAAAAACCGATATTGAAAAACCGATATTGAATCCGATATTAGAACCGATATTCAAAAACCGATATTGGAGAACAAATATTGAAAAACTGATAATGAAAACCCGATATTGAAAAACAAATATTGAAAAACCCATATTGAAAAACTGATATTGAAACCGATATTAGAACCGATATTCAAAAACCGATAATGGAGAACAAATATTGAAAAACTGATATTGAAAAACCGATATTGAAAAACAAATATTGAAAAACCGATATTGAAAAACCGATATTGAAAAACTTATATCGAAAAACTGATATTGCAAAACCGATATTGAAACCGATATTAGAACCGATATTGAAAAACCGATATTGAAAAACCGATATTGAAAAACCGATATTGTAAAGCAAATATTGAATAACTGATATCGAAAAACTGATATTGAAAAACCGATATTGAAAAACCGATATTGAAACCGATATTAGAACCGATATTGAAAAACCGATATTGAATCCGATATTAGAACCGATATTCAAAAACCGATATTGGAGAACAAATATTGAAAAACTGATATTGAAAACCCGATATTGAAAAACAAATATTGAAAAACCCATATTGAAAAACTGATATTGAAACCGATATTAGAACCGATATTCAAAAACCGATAATGGAGAACAAATATTGAAAAACTGATATTGAAAAACCGATATTGAAAAACAAATATTGAAAAACCGATATTGAAAAACCGATATTGAAAAACTTATATCGAAAAACTGATATTGCAAAACCGATATTGAAACCGATATTAGAACCGATATTGAAAAACCGATATTGAAAAACCGATATTGAAAAACCGATATTGAAACCGATATTAGAACCGATATTCAAAAACCGATATTGAAAAACCGATATTCAAAAACCTATATCGAATAACTGATATTGCAAAACCGATATTGAAAAACCGATATTGAATCCGATATTAGAACCGATATTCAAAAACCGATATTGAAACCGATATTAGAACCGATATTGAAAAACCGATATTGGAGAACAAATATTGAAAAACTGATATTGAAAAACAAATATTGAAAAACTGATATCGAAAAACTGATATTTGAAAAACCGATATTGAAAAACCGATATTGAATCCGATATTAGAACCGATATTCAAAAACCGATATTGGAGAATAAATATTGAAAAACCGATATTGAAAAACAAATATTGAAGAACTGATATCGAAAAACTGATATTGAAAAACCGATATTGAAAAACCGATATTGAATCCGATATTAGAACCGATATTCAAAAACCGATATTGGAGAACAAATATTGAAAAACTGATATTGAAAAACCGATATTGAAAAACCTATATCGAATAACTGATATTGCAAAACCGATATTGAAAAACCGATATTGAATCCGATATTAGAACCGATATTCAAAAACCGATATTGGAGAACAAATATTGAAAAACTGATATTGAAAAACCGATATTGAAAAACCTATATCGAATAACTGATATTGCAAAACCGATATTGAAAAACCGATATTGAATCCGATATTAGAACCGATATTCAAAAACCGATATTGGAGAACAAATATTGAAAAACTGATATTGAAAAACCGATATTGAAAAACCTATATCGAATAACTGATATTGCAAAACCGATATTGAAAAACCGATATTGAATCCGATATTAGAACCGATATTCAAAAACCGATATTGGAGAACAAATATTGAAAAACTGATATCGAAAAAATGATATTGAGAAACTGATATTGCAAAACCGATATTGTTCTAAACCGATATTGAATCCGATATTAGAACCGATATTCAAAAACCGATATTGGAGAACAAATATTGAAAAACTGATATCGAAAAACTGATATTGAGAAACTGATATTGCAAAACCGATATTGTTCTAAACCGATATTCAAAAACCGATATAGAAAAACAAATGTTGAAAAACTGATATCGAAAAACTGATATTGAAAAACCGATATTGAAAAACTGATGTTGAATCCGATATTAGAACCGATATTCAAAAACCGATATTGGAGAACAAATATTGAAAAACTGATATTGAAAAACCGATATTGAAAAACCTATAGCGAATAACTGATATTGCAAAACCGATATTGAAAAACCGATATTGAATCCGATATTAGAACCGATATTCAAAAACCGATATTGGAGAACAAATATTGAAAAACTGATATCGAAAAACTGATATCGAAAAACTGATATTGAAAAACCGATATTGAAAAACCGATATTGAATCCGATATTAGAACCGATATTCAAAAACCGATATTGAAAAACCGATATTCAAAAACCTATATCGAATAACTGATATTGCAAAACCGATATTGAAAAACCGATATTGAATCCGATATTAGAACCGATATTCAAAAACCGATATTGAAACCGATATTAGAACCGATATTGAAAAACCGATATTGGAGAACAAATATTGAAAAACTGATATTGAAAAACAAATATTGAAAAACTGATATCGAAAAACTGATATTGAAAAACCGATATTGAAAAACCGATATTGAATCCGATATTAGAACCGATATTCAAAAACCGATATTGGAGAACAAATATTGAAAAACCGATATTGAAAAACCGATATTGAAAAACAAATATTGAAGAACTGATATCGAAAAACTGATATTGAAAAACCGATATTGAAAAACCGATATTGAATCCGATATTAGAACCGATATTCAAAAACCGATATTGGAGAACAAATATTGAAAAACTGATATTGAAAAACCGATATTGAAAAACCTATATCGAATAACTGATATTGCAAAACCGATATTGAAAAACCGATATTGAATCCGATATTAGAACCGATATTCAAAAACCGATATTGGAGAACAAATATTGAAAAACTGATATTGAAAAACCGATATTGAAAAACCTATATCGAATAACTGATATTGCAAAACCGATATTGAAAAACCGATATTGAATCCGATTTTAGAACCGATATTCAAAAACCGATATTGGAGAACAAATATTGAAAAACTGATATCGAAAAAATGATATTGAGAAACTGATATTGCAAAACCGATATTGTTCTAAACCGATATTGAATCCGATATTAGAACCGATATTCAAAAACCGATATTGGAGAACAAATATTGAAAAACTGATATCGAAAAACTGATATTGAGAAACTGATATTGCAAAACCGATATTGTTCTAAACCGATATTCAAAAACCGATATAGAAAAACAAATGTTGAAAAACTGATATCGAAAAACTGATATTGAAAAACCGATATTGAAAAACTGATGTTGAATCCGATATTAGAACCGATATTCAAAAACCGATATTGGAGAACAAATATTGAAAAACTGATATTGAAAAACCGATATTGAAAAACCTATATCGAATAACTGATATTGCAAAACCGATATTGAAAAACCGATATTGAATCCGATATTAGAACCGATATTCAAAAACCGATATTGGAGAACAAATATTGAAAAACTGATATCGAAAAACTGATATCGAAAAACTGATATTGAAAAACCGATATTGAAAAACCGATATTGAATCCGATATTAGAACCGATATTCAAAAACCGATATTGGAGAACAAATATTGAAAAACTGATAATGAAAACCCGATATTGAAAAACAAATATTGAAAAACCCATATTGAAAAACTGATATTGAAACCGATATTAGAACCGATATTCAAAAACCGATAATGGAGAACAAATATTGAAAAACTGATATTGAAAAACCGATATTGAAAAACAAATATTGAAAAACCGATATTGAAAAACCGATATTGAAAAACTTATATCGAAAAACTGATATTGCAAAACCGATATTGAAACCGATATTAGAACCGATATTGAAAAACCGATATTGAAAAACCGATATTGAAAAACCGATATTGTAAAGCAAATATTGAAAAACTGATATCGAAAAACTGATATTGAAAAACCGATATTGAAAAACCGATATTGAAACCGATATTAGAACCGATATTGAAAAACCGATATTGAATCCGATATTAGAACCGATATTCAAAAACCGATATTGGAGAACAAATATTGAAAAACTGATATTGAAAACCCGATATTGAAAAACAAATATTGAAAAACCCATATTGAAAAACTGATATTGAAACCGATATTAGAACCGATATTCAAAAACCGATAATGGAGAACAAATATTGAAAAACTGATATTGAAAAACCGATATTGAAAAACAAATATTGAAAAACCGATATTGAAAAACCGATATTGAAAAACTTATATCGAAAAACTGATATTGCAAAACCGATATTGAAACCGATATTAGAACCGATATTGAAAAACCGATATTGAAAAACCGATATTGAAACCGATATTAGAACCGATATTCAAAAACCGATATTGAAAAACCGATATTCAAAAACCTATATCGAATAACTGATATTGCAAAACCGATATTGAAAAACCGATATTGAATCCGATATTAGAACCGATATTCAAAAACCGATATTGAAACCGATATTAGAACCGATATTGAAAAACCGATATTGGAGAACAAATATTGAAAAACTGATATTGAAAAACAAATATTGAAAAACTGATATCGAAAAACTGATATTTGAAAAACCGATATTGAAAAACCGATATTGAATCCGATATTAGAACCGATATTCAAAAACCGATATTGGAGAATAAATATTGAAAAACCGATATTGAAAAACCGATATTGAAAAACAAATATTGAAGAACTGATATCGAAAAACTGATATTGAAAAACCGATATTGAAAAACCGATATTGAATCCGATATTAGAACCGATATTCAAAAACCGATATTGGAGAACAAATATTGAAAAACTGATATTGAAAAACCGATATTGAAAAACCTATATCGAATAACTGATATTGCAAAACCGATATTGAAAAACCGATATTGAATCCGATATTAGAACCGATATTCAAAAACCGATATTGGAGAACAAATATTGAAAAACTGATATTGAAAAACCGATATTGAAAAACCTATATCGAATAACTGATATTGCAAAACCGATATTGAAAAACCGATATTGAATCCGATATTAGAACCGATATTCAAAAACCGATATTGGAGAACAAATATTGAAAAACTGATATTGAAAAACCGATATTGAAAAACCTATATCGAAAAACTGATATTGCAAAACCGATATTGAAACCGATATTAGAACCGATATTGAAAAACCGATATTGAAAAACCGATATTGAAAAACCGATATTGTAAAGCAAATATTGAAAAACTGATATCGAAAAACTGATATTGAAAAACCGATATTGAAAAACCGATATTGAAACCGATATTAGAACCGATATTGAAAAACCGATATTGAATTCGATATTAGAACCGATATTCAAAAACCGATATTGGAGAACAAATATTGAAAAACTGATATTGAAAACCCGATATTGAAAAACAAATATTGAAAAACCCATATTGAAAAACTGATATTGAAACCGATATTAGAACCGATATTCAAAAACCGATAATGGAGAACAAATATTGAAAAACTGATATTGAAAAACCGATATTGAAAAACAAATATTGAAAAACCGATATTGAAAAACCGATATTGAAAAACTTATATCGAAAAACTGATATTGCAAAACCGATATTGAAACCGATATTAGAACCGATATTGAAAAACCGATATTGAAAAACCGATATTGAAAAACCGATATTGAAACCGATATTAGAACCGATATTCAAAAACCGATATTGAAAAACCGATATTCAAAAACCTATATCGAATAACTGATATTGCAAAACCGATATTGAAAAACCGATATTGAATCCGATATTAGAACCGATATTCAAAAACCGATATTGAAACCGATATTAGAACCGATATTGAAAAACCGATATTGGAGAACAAATATTGAAAAACTGATATTGAAAAACAAATATTGAAAAACTGATATCGAAAAACTGATATTTGAAAAACCGATATTGAAAAACCGATATTGAATCCGATATTAGAACCGATATTCAAAAACCGATATTGGAGAATAAATATTGAAAAACCGATATTGAAAAACAAATATTGAAGAACTGATATCGAAAAACTGATATTGAAAAACCGATATTGAAAAACCGATATTGAATCCGATATTAGAACCGATATTCAAAAACCGATATTGGAGAACAAATATTGAAAAACTGATATTGAAAAACCGATATTGAAAAACCTATATCGAATAACTGATATTGCAAAACCGATATTGAAAAACCGATATTGAATCCGATATTAGAACCGATATTCAAAAACCGATATTGGAGAACAAATATTGAAAAACTGATATTGAAAAACCGATATTGAAAAACCTATATCGAATAACTGATATTGCAAAACCGATATTGAAAAACCGATATTGAATCCGATATTAGAACCGATATTCAAAAACCGATATTGGAGAACAAATATTGAAAAACTGATATTGAAAAACCGATATTGAAAAACCTATATCGAATAACTGATATTGCAAAACCGATATTGAAAAACCGATATTGAATCCGATATTAGAACCGATATTCAAAAACCGATATTGGAGAACAAATATTGAAAAACTGATATTGAAAACCCGATATTGAAAAACAAATATTGAAAAACCCATATTGAAAAACTGATATTGAAACCGATATTAGAACCGATATTCAAAAACCGATAATGGAGAACAAATATTGAAAAACTGATATTGAAAAACCGATATTGAAAAACCTATATCGAATAACTGATATTGCAAAACCGATATTGAAAAACCGATATTGAATCCGATATTAGAACCGATATTCAAAAACCGATATTGAAAAACAAATATTGAAAAACTGATATCGAAAAACTGATATTGAAAAACCGATATTGAAAAACCGATATTGAAACCGATATTAGAACCGATATTGAAAAACAAATATTGAAAAACTGATATCGAAAAACTGATATTGAAAAACCGATATTGAAAAACCGATATTGAATCCGATATTAGAACCGATATTCAAAAACCGATATTGGAGAACAAATATTGAAAAACTGATATTGAAAAACCGATATTGAAAAACCTATATCGAATAACTGATATTGCAAAACCGATATTGAAAAACCGATATTGAATCCGATATTAGAACCGATATTCAAAAACCGATATTGGAGAACAAATATTGAAAAACTGATATCGAAAAACTGATATCGAAAAACTGATATTGAAAAACCGATATTGAAAAACCGATATTGAATCCGATATTAGAACCGATATTCAAAAACCGATATTGGAGAACAAATATTGAAAAACTGATAATGAAAACCCGATATTGAAAAACAAATATTGAAAAACCCATATTGAAAAACTGATATTGAAACCGATATTAGAACCGATATTCAAAAACCGATAATGGAGAACAAATATTGAAAAACTGATATTGAAAAACCGATATTGAAAAACAAATATTGAAAAACCGATATTGAAAAACCGATATTGAAAAACTTATATCGAAAAACTGATATTGCAAAACCGATATTGAAACCGATATTAGAACCGATATTGAAAAACCGATATTGAAAAACCGATATTGAAAAACCGATATTGTAAAGCAAATATTGAAAAACTGATATCGAAAAACTGATATTGAAAAACCGATATTGAAAAACCGATATTGAAACCGATATTAGAACCGATATTGAAAAACCGATATTGAATCCGATATTAGAACCGATATTCAAAAACCGATATTGGAGAACAAATATTGAAAAACTGATATTGAAAACCCGATATTGAAAAACAAATATTGAAAAACCCATATTGAAAAACTGATATTGAAACCGATATTAGAACCGATATTCAAAAACCGATAATGGAGAACAAATATTGAAAAACTGATATTGAAAAACCGATATTGAAAAACAAATATTGAAAAACCGATATTGAAAACCGATATTGAAAAACTTATATCGAAAAACTGATATTGCAAAACCGATATTGAAACCGATATTAGAACCGATATTGAAAAACCGATATTGAAAAACCGATATTGAAAAACCGATATTGAAACCGATATTAGAACCGATATTCAAAAACCGATATTGAAAAACCGATATTCAAAAACCTATATCGAATAACTGATATTGCAAAACCGATATTGAAAAACCGATATTGAATCCGATATTAGAACCGATATTCAAAAACCGATATTGAAACCGATATTAGAACCGATATTGAAAAACCGATATTGGAGAACAAATATTGAAAAACTGATATTGAAAAACAAATATTGAAAAACTGATATCGAAAAACTGATATTTGAAAAACCGATATTGAAAAACCGATATTGAATCCGATATTAGAACCGATATTCAAAAACCGATATTGGAGAATAAATATTGAAAAACCGATATTGAAAAACCGATATTGAAAAACAAATATTGAAGAACTGATATCGAAAAACTGATATTGAAAAACCGATATTGAAAAACCGATATTGAATCCGATATTAGAACCGATATTCAAAAACCGATATTGGAGAACAAATATTGAAAAACTGATATTGAAAAACCGATATTGAAAAACCTATATCGAATAACTGATATTGCAAAACCGATATTGAAAAACCGATATTGAATCCGATATTAGAACCGATATTCAAAAACCGATATTGGAGAACAAATATTGAAAAACTGATATTGAAAAACCGATATTGAAAAACCTATATCGAATAACTGATATTGCAAAACCGATATTGAAAAACCGATATTGAATCCGATATTAGAACCGATATTCAAAAACCGATATTGGAGAACAAATATTGAAAAACTGATATTGAAAAACCGATATTGAAAAACCTATATCGAAAAACTGATATTGCAAAACCGATATTGAAACCGATATTAGAACCGATATTGAAAAACCGATATTGAAAAACCGATATTGAAAAACCGATATTGTAAAGCAAATATTGAAAAACTGATATCGAAAAACTGATATTGAAAAACCGATATTGAAAAACCGATATTGAAACCGATATTAGAACCGATATTGAAAAACCGATATTGAATTCGATATTAGAACCGATATTCAAAAACCGATATTGGAGAACAAATATTGAAAAACTGATATTGAAAACCCGATATTGAAAAACAAATATTGAAAAACCCATATTGAAAAACTGATATTGAAACCGATATTAGAACCGATATTCAAAAACCGATAATGGAGAACAAATATTGAAAAACTGATATTGAAAAACCGATATTGAAAAACAAATATTGAAAAACCGATATTGAAAAACCGATATTGAAAAACTTATATCGAAAAACTGATATTGCAAAACCGATATTGAAACCGATATTAGAACCGATATTGAAAAACCGATATTGAAAAACCGATATTGAAAAACCGATATTGAAACCGATATTAGAACCGATATTCAAAAACCGATATTGAAAAACCGATATTCAAAAACCTATATCGAATAACTGATATTGCAAAACCGATATTGAAAAACCGATATTGAATCCGATATTAGAACCGATATTCAAAAACCGATATTGAAACCGATATTAGAACCGATATTGAAAAACCGATATTGGAGAACAAATATTGAAAAACTGATATTGAAAAACAAATATTGAAAAACTGATATCGAAAAACTGATATTTGAAAAACCGATATTGAAAAACCGATATTGAATCCGATATTAGAACCGATATTCAAAAACCGATATTGGAGAATAAATATTGAAAAACCGATATTGAAAAACCGATATTGAAAAACAAATATTGAAGAACTGATATCGAAAAACTGATATTGAAAAACCGATATTGAAAAACCGATATTGAATCCGATATTAGAACCGATATTCAAAAACCGATATTGGAGAACAAATATTGAAAAACTGATATTGAAAAACCGATATTGAAAAACCTATATCGAATAACTGATATTGCAAAACCGATATTGAAAAACCGATATTGAATCCGATATTAGAACCGATATTCAAAAACCGATATTGGAGAACAAATATTGAAAAACTGATATTGAAAAACCGATATTGAAAAACCTATATCGAATAACTGATATTGCAAAACCGATATTGAAAAACCGATATTGAATCCGATATTAGAACCGATATTCAAAAACCGATATTGGAGAACAAATATTGAAAAACTGATATTGAAAAACCGATATTGAAAAACCTATATCGAAAAACTGATATTGCAAAACCGATATTGAAACCGATATTAGAACCGATATTGAAAAACCGATATTGAAAAACCGATATTGAAAAACCGATATTGTAAAGCAAATATTGAAAAACTGATATCGAAAAACTGATATTGAAAAACCGATATTGAAAAACCGATATTGAAACCGATATTAGAACCGATATTGAAAAACCGATATTGAATTCGATATTAGAACCGATATTCAAAAACCGATATTGGAGAACAAATATTGAAAAACTGATATTGAAAACCCGATATTGAAAAACAAATATTGAAAAACCCATATTGAAAAACTGATATTGAAACCGATATTAGAACCGATATTCAAAAACCGATAATGGAGAACAAATATTGAAAAACTGATATTGAAAAACCGATATTGAAAAACAAATATTGAAAAACCGATATTGAAAAACCGATATTGAAAAACTTATATCGAAAAACTGATATTGCAAAACCGATATTGAAACCGATATTAGAACCGATATTGAAAAACCGATATTGAAAAACCGATATTGAAAAACCGATATTGAAACCGATATTAGAACCGATATTCAAAAACCGATATTGAAAAACCGATATTCAAAAACCTATATCGAATAACTGATATTGCAAAACCGATATTGAAAAACCGATATTGAATCCGATATTAGAACCGATATTCAAAAACCGATATTGAAACCGATATTAGAACCGATATTGAAAAACCGATATTGGAGAACAAATATTGAAAAACTGATATTGAAAAACAAATATTGAAAAACTGATATCGAAAAACTGATATTTGAAAAACCGATATTGAAAAACCGATATTGAATCCGATATTAGAACCGATATTCAAAAACCGATATTGGAGAATAAATATTGAAAAACCGATATTGAAAAACAAATATTGAAGAACTGATATCGAAAAACTGATATTGAAAAACCGATATTGAAAAACCGATATTGAATCCGATATTAGAACCGATATTCAAAAACCGATATTGGAGAACAAATATTGAAAAACTGATATTGAAAAACCGATATTGAAAAACCTATATCGAATAACTGATATTGCAAAACCGATATTGAAAAACCGATATTGAATCCGATATTAGAACCGATATTCAAAAACCGATATTGGAGAACAAATATTGAAAAACTGATATTGAAAAACCGATATTGAAAAACCTATATCGAATAACTGATATTGCAAAACCGATATTGAAAAACCGATATTGAATCCGATATTAGAACCGATATTCAAAAACCGATATTGGAGAACAAATATTGAAAAACTGATATTGAAAAACCGATATTGAAAAACCTATATCGAATAACTGATATTGCAAAACCGATATTGAAAAACCGATATTGAATCCGATATTAGAACCGATATTCAAAAACCGATATTGGAGAACAAATATTGAAAAACTGATATTGAAAACCCGATATTGAAAAACAAATATTGAAAAACCCATATTGAAAAACTGATATTGAAACCGATATTAGAACCGATATTCAAAAACCGATAATGGAGAACAAATATTGAAAAACTGATATTGAAAAACCGATATTGAAAAACCTATATCGAATAACTGATATTGCAAAACCGATATTGAAAAACCGATATTGAATCCGATATTAGAACCGATATTCAAAAACCGATATTGAAAAACAAATATTGAAAAACTGATATCGAAAAACTGATATTGAAAAACCGATATTGAAAAACCGATATTGAAACCGATATTAGAACCGATATTGAAAAACAAATATTGAAAAACTGATATCGAAAAACTGATATTGAAAAACCGATATTGAAAAACCGATATTGAATCCGATATTAGAACCGATATTCAAAAACCGATATTGGAGAACAAATATTGAAAAACTGATATTGAAAAACCGATATTGAAAATCCTATATCGAAAAACCGATATTGAAACCGATATTAGAACCGATATTGAAAAACCGATATTGAAAAACAAATATTGAAAAACTGATATCGAAAAACTGATATTGAAAAACCGATATTGAAAAACCGATATTGAAACCGATATTAGAACCGATATTGAAAAACAAATATTGAAAAACTGATATCGAAAAACTGATATTGAAAAACCGATATTGAAAAACCGATATTGAATCCGATATTAGAACCGATATTCAAAAACCGATATTGGAGAACAAATATTGAAAAACTGATATTGAAAACCCGATATTGAAAAACAAATATTGAAAAACCCATATTGAAAAACTGATATTGAAACCGATATTAGAACCGATATTCAAAAACCGATAATGGAGAACAAATATTGAAAAACTGATATTGAAAAACCGATATTGAAAAACAAATATTGAAAAACCGATATTGAAAAACCGATATTGAAAAACTTATATCGAAAATCTGATATTGCAAAACCGATATTGAAACCGATATTAGAACCGATATTGAAAAACCGATATTGAAAAACCGATATTGAAACCGATATTAGAACCGATATTCAAAAACCGATATTGAAAAACCGATATTCAAAAACCTATATCGAATAACTGATATTGCAAAACCGATATTGAAAAACCGATATTGAATCCGATATTAGAACCGATATTCAAAAACCGATATTGAAACCGATATTAGGAACCGATATTGAAAAACCGATATTGGAGAACAAATATTGAAAAACTGATATTGAAAAACAAATATTGAAAAACTGATATCGAAAAACTGATATTGAAAAACCGATATTGAAAAACCGATATTGAATCCGATATTAGAACCGATATTCAAAAACCGATATTGGAGAACAAATATTGAAAAACTGATATTGAAAAACCGATATTGAAAAACAAATATTGAAAAACCGATATTGAAACCGATATTGAAACCGATATTAGAACCGATATTGAAAAACCGATATTGAAAAACAAATATTGAAGAACTGATATCGAAAAACTGATATTGAAAAACCGATATTGAAAAACCGATATTGAAACCGATATTAGAACCGATATTCAAAAACCGATATTGGAGAACAAATATTGAAAAACTGATATTGAAAAACCGATATTGAAAAACCGATATTGAAAAACCGATATTGAAACCGATATTAGAACCGATATTGAAAAACAGATATTGAAAAACAAATATTGAAAAACTGATATCGAAAAACTGATATTGAGAAACTGATATTGCAAAACCGATATTGTTCTAAACCGATATTCAAAAACCGATATAGAAAAACAAATGTTGAAAAACTGATATCGAAAAACTGATATTGAAAAACCGATATTGAAAAACTGATGTTGAATCCGATATTAGAACCGATATTCAAAAAACGATATTGGAGAACAAATATTGAAAAACTGATATTGAAAAACCGATATTGAAAATCCTATATCGAATAACTGATATTGCAAAACCGATATTGAAAAACCGATATTGAATCCGATATTAGAACCGATATTCAAAAACCGATATTGGAGAACAAATATTGAAAAACTGATATCGAAAAACTGATATCGAAAAACTGATATTGAAAAACCGATATTGAAAAACCGATATTGAATCCGATATTAGAACCGATATTCAAAAACCGATATTGGAGAACAAATATTGAAAAACTGATATTGAAAAACCGATATTGAAAATCCTATATCGAAAAACCGATATTGAAACCGATATTAGAACCGATATTGAAAAACCGATATTGAAAAACAAATATTGAAAAACTGATATCGAAAAACTGATATTGAAAAACCGATATTGAAAAACCGATGTTGAATCCGATATTAGAACCGATATTCAAAAACCGATATTGGAGAACAAATATTGAAAAACTGATATTGAAAAACCGATATTGAAAAACCGATATTGAAAAACCGATATTGAAACCGATATTAGAACCGATATTGAAAAACCGATATTGAAAAACAAATATTGAAAAACTGATATCGAAAAACTGATATTGCAAAACCGATATTGAAAAACCGATATTGAATCCGATATTAGAACCGATATTCAAAAACCGATATTGGAGAACAAATATTGAAAAACTGATATCGAAAAACTGATATTGAAAAACCGATATTGAAAAACCGATATTGAATCCGATATTAGAACCGATATTCAAAAACCGATATTGGAGAACAAATATTGAAAAACTGATATTGAAAACCCGATATTGAAAAACAAATATTGAAAAACCCATATTGAAAAACTGATATTGAAACCGATATTAGAACCGATATTCAAAAACCGATAATGGAGAACAAATATTGAAAAACTGATATTGAAAAACCGATATTGAAAAACAAATATTGAAAAACCGATATTGAAAAACCGATATTGAAAAACTTATATCGAAAAACTGATATTGCAAAACCGATATTGAAACCGATATTAGAACCGATATTGAAAAACCGATATTGAAAAACCGATATTGAAAAACCGATATTGAAACCGATATTAGAACCGATATTCAAAAACCGATATTGAAAAACCGATATTCAAAAACCTATATCGAATAACTGATATTGCAAAACCGATATTGAAAAACCGATATTGAATCCGATATTAGAACCGATATTCAAAAACCGATATTGAAACCGATATTAGAACCGATATTCAAAAACCGATATTGGAGAACAAATATTGAAAAACTGATATTGAAAAACCGATATTGAAAAACCTATATCGAATAACTGATATTGCAAAACCGATATTGAAAAACCGATATTGAATCCGATATTAGAACCGATATTCAAAAACCGATATTGGAGAACAAATATTGAAAAACTGATATTGAAAAACCGATATTGAAAAACCGATATTGAAAAACCGATATTGAAACCGATATTAGAACCGATATTGAAAAACAGATATTGATAAACAAATATTGAAGAACTGATATCGAAAAACTGATATTGAAAAACCGATATTGAAAAACCGATATTGAATCCGATATTAGATCCGATATTCAAAAACCGATATTGGAGAACAAATATTGAAAAACTGATATCGAAAAACTGATATTGAGAAACTGATATCGAAAAACTGATATTGAGAAACTGATATTGAATCCGATATTAGAACCGATATTCAAAAACCGATATTGAAAACCAAATATTGAAAAACCGATATTGAAAAACCGATATTGAAAAACCGATATAGAAAAACCTATATGGAAAAACTGATATTGCAAAACCGATATTGAATCCGATATTAGAACCGATATTGAAAAACCGATATTGTAAAGCAAATATTGAAAAACTGATATCGAAAAACTGATATTGAAAAACCGATATTGAAAAACCGATATTGAAACCGATATTAGAACCGATATTGAAAAACCGATATTGAAAAACAAATATTGAAAAACTGATATCGAAAAACTGATATTGAAAAACCGATATTGAAAAACCGATATTGAATCCGATATTAGAACCGATATTCAAAAACCGATATTGGAGAACAAATATTGAAAAACTGATATTGAAAAACCGATATTGAAAAACAAATATTGAAAAACCGATATTGAAAAACTGATATCGAAAAACTGATATTGAGAAACTGATATTGCAAAACCGGTATTGTTCTAAACCAATATTGTAAAGCAAATATTGAAAAACTTATATCGAAAAACCGATATTGAAAAACCGATATTGAATCCGATATTAGAACCGATATTCAAAAACCGATATTGGAGAACAAATATTGAAAAACTGATATTGCAAAACCGATATTGAATCCGATATTAGAACCGATATTGAAAAACCGATATTGTAATGCAAATATTGAAAAACTGATATCGAAAAACTGATATTGAAAAACCGATATTGAAAAACCGATATTGAAACCGATATTAGAACCGATATTGAAAAACAAATATTGAAAAACTGATATCGAAAAACTGATATTGAAAAACCGATATTGAAAAACCGATATTGAATCCGATATTAGAACCGATATTCAAAAACCGATATTGGAGAACAAATATTGAAAAACTGATATTGAAAACCCGATATTGAAAAACAAATATTGAAAAACCCATATTGAAAAACTGATATTGAAACCGATATTAGAACCGATATTCAAAAACCGATAATGGAGAACAAATATTGAAAAACTGATATTGAAAAACCGATATTGAAAAACAAATATTGAAAAACCGATATTGAAAAACCGATATTGAAAAACCGATATTGAAACCGATATTAGAACCGATATTGAAAAACCGATATTGAAAAACCGATATTGAAAAACCGATATTGAAACCGATATTAGAACCGATATTCAAAAACCGATATTGAAAAACCGATATTCAAAAACCTATATCGAATAACTGATATTGCAAAACCGATATTGAAAAACCGATATTGAATCCGATATTAGAACCGATATTCAAAAACCGATATTGAAACCGATATTAGAACCGATATTGAAAAACCGATATTGGAGAACAAATATTGAAAAACTGATATTGAAAAACAAATATTGAAAAACTGATATCGAAAAACTGATATTGAAAAACCGATATTGAAAAACCGATATTGAATCCGATATTAGAACCGATATTCAAAAACCGATATTGGAGAACAAATATTGAAAAACTGATATTGAAAAACCGATATTGAAAAACAAATATTGAAAAACCGATATTGAAACCGATATTGAAACCGATTTTAGAACCGATATTGAAAAACCGATATTGAAAAACAAATATTGAAGAACTGATATCGAAAAACTGATATTGAAAAACCGATATTGAAAAACCGATATTGAATCCGATATTAGAACCGATATTCAAAAACCGATATTGGAGAACAAATATTGAAAAACTGATATTGGAAAACCGATATTGAAAAACCGATATTGAAAAACCGATATTGAAACCGATATTAGAACCGATATTGAAAAACAGATATTGAAAAACAAATATTGAAGAACTGATATCGAAAAACTGATATTGAAAAACCGATATTGAAAAACCGATATTGAATCCGATATTAGAACCGATATTCAAAAACCGATATTGGAGAACAAATATTGAAAAACTGATATCGAAAAACTGATATTGAGAAACTGATATTGCAAAACCGATATTGTTCTAAACCGATATTCAAAAACCGATATAGAAAAACAAATGTTGAAAAACTGATATCGAAAAACTGATATTGAAAAACCGATATTGAAAAACTGATGTTGAATCCGATATTAGAACCGATATTCAAAAACCGATATTGGAGAACAAATATTGAAAAACTGATATTGAAAAACCGATATTGAAAAACAAATATTGAAAAACCGATATTGAAAAACTGATATCGAAAAACTGATATTGAGAAACTGATATTGCAAAACCGGTATTGTTCTAAACCAATATTGTAAAGCAAATATTGAAAAACTTATATCGAAAAACCGATATTGAAAAACCGATATTGAATCCGATATTAGAACCGATATTCAAAAACCGATATTGGAGAACAAATATTGAAAAACTGATATTGCAAAACCGATATTGAATCCGATATTAGAACCGATATTGAAAAACCGATATTGTAATGCAAATATTGAAAAACTGATATCGAAAAACTGATATTGAAAAACCGATATTGAAAAACCGATATTGAAACCGATATTAGAACCGATATTGAAAAACAAATATTGAAAAACTGATATCGAAAAACTGATATTGAAAAACCGATATTGAAAAACCGATATTGAATCCGATATTAGAACCGATATTCAAAAACCGATATTGGAGAACAAATATTGAAAAACTGATATTGAAAACTCGATATTGAAAAACAAATATTGAAAAACCCATATTGAAAAACTGATATTGAAACCGATATTAGAACCGATATTCAAAAACCGATAATGGAGAACAAATATTGAAAAACTGATATTGAAAAACCGATATTGAAAAACAAATATTGAAAAACCGATATTGAAAAACCGATATTGAAAAACCGATATTGAAACCGATATTAGAACCGATATTGAAAAACCGATATTGAAAAACCGATATTGAAAAACCGATATTGAAACCGATATTAGAACCGATATTCAAAAACCGATATTGAAAAACCGATATTCAAAAACCTATATCGAATAACTGATATTGCAAAACCGATATTGAAAAACCGATATTGAATCCGATATTAGAACCGATATTCAAAAACCGATATTGAAACCGATATTAGAACCGATATTGAAAAACCGATATTGGAGAACAAATATTGAAAAACTGATATTGAAAAACAAATATTGAAAAACTGATATCGAAAAACTGATATTGAAAAACCGATATTGAAAAACCGATATTGAATCCGATATTAGAACCGATATTCAAAAACCGATATTGGAGAACAAATATTGAAAAACTGATATTGAAAAACCGATATTGAAAAACAAATATTGAAAAACCGATATTGAAGCCGATATTGAAACCGATTTTAGAACCGATATTGAAAAACCGATATTGAAAAACAAATATTGAAGAACTGATATCGAAAAACTGATATTGAAAAACCGATATTGAAAAACCGATATTGAATCCGATATTAGAACCGATATTCAAAAACCGATATTGGAGAACAAATATTGAAAAACTGATATTGGAAAACCGATATTGAAAAACCGATATTGAAAAACCGATATTGAAACCGATATTAGAACCGATATTGAAAAACAGATATTGAAAAACAAATATTGAAGAACTGATATCGAAAAACTGATATTGAAAAACCGATATTGAAAAACCGATATTGAATCCGATATTAGAACCGATATTCAAAAACCGATATTGGAGAACAAATATTGAAAAACTGATATCGAAAAACTGATATTGAGAAACTGATATTGCAAAACCGATATTGTTCTAAACCGATATTCAAAAACCGATATAGAAAAACAAATGTTGAAAAACTGATATCGAAAAACTGATATTGAAAAACCGATATTGAAAAACTGATGTTGAATCCGATATTAGAACCGATATTCAAAAACCGATATTGGAGAACAAATATTGAAAAACTGATATTGAAAACCCGATATTGAAAAACAAATATTGAAAAACCCATATTGAAAAACTGATATTGAAACCGATATTAGAACCGATATTCAAAAACCGATAATGGAGAACAAATATTGAAAAACTGATATTGAAAAACCGATATTGAAAAACAAATATTGAAAAACCGATATTGAAAAACCGATATTGAAAAACTTATATCGAAAAACTGATATTGCAAAACCGATATTGAAACCGATATTAGAACCGATATTGAAAAACCGATATTGAAAAACCGATATTGAAACCGATATTAGAACCGATATTCAAAAACCGATATTGAAAAACCGATATTCAAAAACCTATATCGAATAACTGATATTGCAAAACCGATATTGAAAAACCGATATTGAATCCGATATTAGAACCGATATTCAAAAACCGATATTGAAACCGATATTAGAACCGATATTGAAAAACCGATATTGGAGAACAAATATTGAAAAACTGATATTGAAAAACAAATATTGAAAAACTGATATCGAAAAACTGATATTGAAAAACCGATATTGAAAAACCGATATTGAATCCGATATTAGAACCGATATTCAAAAACCGATATTGGAGAACAAATATTGAAAAACTGATATTGAAAAACCGATATTGAAAAACAAATATTGAAAAACCGATATTGAAACCGATATTGAAACCGATATTAGAACCGATATTGAAAAACCGATATTGAAAAACAAATATTGAAGAACTGATATCGAAAAACTGATATTGAAAAACCGATATTGAAAAACCGATATTGAAACCGATATTAGAACCGATATTCAAAAACCGATATTGGAGAACAAATATTGAAAAACTGATATTGAAAAACCGATATTGAAAAACCGATATTGAAAAACCGATATTGAAACCGATATTAGAACCGATATTGAAAAACAGATATTGAAAAACAAATATTGAAAAACTGATATCGAAAAACTGATATTGAGAAACTGATATTGCAAAACCGATATTGTTCTAAACCGATATTCAAAAACCGATATAGAAAAACAAATGTTGAAAAACTGATATCGAAAAACTGATATTGAAAAACCGATATTGAAAAACTGATGTTGAATCCGATATTAGAACCGATATTCAAAAAACGATATTGGAGAACAAATATTGAAAAACTGATATTGAAAAACCGATATTGAAAATCCTATATCGAATAACTGATATTGCAAAACCGATATTGAAAAACCGATATTGAATCCGATATTAGAACCGATATTCAAAAACCGATATTGGAGAACAAATATTGAAAAACTGATATCGAAAAACTGATATCGAAAAACTGATATTGAAAAACCGATATTGAAAAACCGATATTGAATCCGATATTAGAACCGATATTCAAAAACCGATATTGGAGAACAAATATTGAAAAACTGATATTGAAAAACCGATATTGAAAATCCTATATCGAAAAACCGATATTGAAACCGATATTAGAACCGATATTGAAAAACCGATATTGAAAAACAAATATTGAAAAACTGATATCGAAAAACTGATATTGAAAAACCGATATTGAAAAACCGATGTTGAATCCGATATTAGAACCGATATTCAAAAACCGATATTGGAGAACAAATATTGAAAAACTGATATTGAAAAACCGATATTGAAAAACCGATATTGAAAAACCGATATTGAAACCGATATTAGAACCGATATTGAAAAACCGATATTGAAAAACAAATATTGAAAAACTGATATCGAAAAACTGATATTGCAAAACCGATATTGAAAAACCGATATTGAATCCGATATTAGAACCGATATTCAAAAACCGATATTGGAGAACAAATATTGAAAAACTGATATCGAAAAACTGATATTGAAAAACCGATATTGAATCCGATATTAGAACCGATATTCAAAAACCGATATTGGAGAACAAATATTGAAAAACTGATATTGAAAACCCGATATTGAAAAACAAATATTGAAAAACCCATATTGAAAAACTGATATTGAAACCGATATTAGAACCGATATTCAAAAACCGATAATGGAGAACAAATATTGAAAAACTGATATTGAAAAACCGATATTGAAAAACAAATATTGAAAAACCGATATTGAAAAACCGATATTGAAAAACTTATATCGAAAAACTGATATTGCAAAACCGATATTGAAACCGATATTAGAACCGATATTGAAAAACCGATATTGAAAAACCGATATTGAAAAACCGATATTGAAACCGATATTAGAACCGATATTCAAAAACCGATATTGAAAAACCGATATTCAAAAACCTATATCGAATAACTGATATTGCAAAACCGATATTGAAAAACCGATATTGAATCCGATATTAGAACCGATATTCAAAAACCGATATTGAAACCGATATTAGAACCGATATTCAAAAACCGATATTGGAGAACAAATATTGAAAAACTGATATTGAAAAACCGATATTGAAAAACCTATATCGAATAACTGATATTGCAAAACCGATATTGAAAAACCGATATTGAATCCGATATTAGAACCGATATTCAAAAACCGATATTGGAGAACAAATATTGAAAAACTGATATTGAAAAACCGATATTGAAAAACCGATATTGAAAAACCGATATTGAAACCGATATTAGAACCGATATTGAAAAACAGATATTGATAAACAAATATTGAAGAACTGATATCGAAAAACTGATATTGAAAAACCAATATTGAAAAACCGATATTGAATCCGATATTAGATCCGATATTCAAAAACCGATATTGGAGAACAAATATTGAAAAACTGATATCGAAAAACTGATATTGAGAAACTGATATCGAAAAACTGATATTGAGAAACTGATATTGAATCCGATATTAGAACCGATATTCAAAAACCGATATTGAAAACCAAATATTGAAAAACCGATATTGAAAAACCGATATTGAAAAACCGATATAGAAAAACCTATATGGAAAAACTGATATTGCAAAACCGATATTGAATCCGATATTAGAACCGATATTGAAAAACCGATATTGTAAAGCAAATATTGAAAAACTGATATCGAAAAACTGATATTGAAAAACCGATATTGAAAAACCGATATTGAAACCGATATTAGAACCGATATTGAAAAACCGATATTGAAAAACAAATATTGAAAAACTGATATCGAAAAACTGATATTGAAAAACCGATATTGAAAAACCGATATTGAATCCGATATTAGAACCGATATTCAAAAACCGATATTGGAGAACAAATATTGAAAAACTGATATTGAAAAACCGATATTGAAAAACAAATATTGAAAAACCGATATTGAAAAACTGATATCGAAAAACTGATATTGAGAAACTGATATTGCAAAACCGGTATTGTTCTAAACCAATATTGTAAAGCAAATATTGAAAAACTTATATCGAAAAACCGATATTGAAAAACCGATATTGAATCCGATATTAGAACCGATATTCAAAAACCGATATTGGAGAACAAATATTGAAAAACTGATATTGCAAAACCGATATTGAATCCGATATTAGAACCGATATTGAAAAACCGATATTGTAATGCAAATATTGAAAAACTGATATCGAAAAACTGATATTGAAAAACCGATATTGAAAAACCGATATTGAAACCGATATTAGAACCGATATTGAAAAACAAATATTGAAAAACTGATATCGAAAAACTGATATTGAAAAACCGATATTGAAAAACCGATATTGAATCCGATATTAGAACCGATATTCAAAAACCGATATTGGAGAACAAATATTGAAAAACTGATATTGAAAACCCGATATTGAAAAACAAATATTGAAAAACCCATATTGAAAAACTGATATTGAAACCGATATTAGAACCGATATTCAAAAACCGATAATGGAGAACAAATATTGAAAAACTGATATTGAAAAACCGATATTGAAAAACAAATATTGAAAAACCGATATTGAAAAACCGATATTGAAAAACCGATATTGAAACCGATATTAGAACCGATATTGAAAAACCGATATTGAAAAACCGATATTGAAAAACCGATATTGAAACCGATATTAGAACCGATATTCAAAAACCGATATTGAAAAACCGATATTCAAAAACCTATATCGAATAACTGATATTGCAAAACCGATATTGAAAAACCGATATTGAATCCGATATTAGAACCGATATTCAAAAACCGATATTGGAGAACAAATATTGAAAAACTGATATTGAAAAACCGATATTGAAAAACAAATATTGAAAAACCGATATTGAAAAACTGATATCGAAAAACTGATATTGAGAAACTGATATTGCAAAACCGGTATTGTTCTAAACCGATATTGTAAAGCAAATATTGAAAAACTTATATCGAAAAACCGATATTGAAAAACCGATATTGAATCCGATATTAGAACCGATATTCAAAAACCGATATTGGAGAACAAATATTGAAAAACTGATATCGAAAAACTGATATCGAAAAACTGATATTGAAAAACCGATATTGAAAAACCGATATTGAATCCGATATTAGAACCGATATTCAAAAACCGATATTGGAGAACAAATATTCAAAAACTGATATTGAAAAACCGATATTGAAAAACAAATATTGAAAAACCGATATTGAAAAACTGATATCGAAAAACCGATATTGAGAAACTGATATTGCAAAACCGGTATTGTTCTAAACCGATATTGTAAAGCAAATATTGAAAAACTTATATCGAAAAACCGATATTGAAAAACCGATATTGAATCCGATATTAGAACCGATATTCAAAAACCGATATTGGAGAACAAATATTGAAAAACTGATATTGCAAATCCGATATTGAATCCGATATTAGAACCGAAATTGAAAAACCGATATTGTAAAGCAAATATTGAAAAACTGATATCGAAAAACTGATATTGAAAAACCGATATTGAAAAACCGATATTGAAACCGATATTAGAACCGATATTGAAAAACAAATATTGAAAAACTGATATCGAAAAACTGATATTGAAAAACCGATATTGAAAAACCGATATTGAATCCGATATTAGAACCGATATTCAAAAACCGATATTGGAGAACAAATATTGAAAAACTGATAATGAAAACCCGATATTGAAAAACAAATATTGAAAAACCCATATTGAAAAACTGATATTGAAACCGATATTAAAACCGATATTCAAAAACCGATAATGGAGAACAAATATTGAAAAACTGATATTGAAAAACCGATATTGAAAAACAAATATTGAAAAACCGATATTGAAAAACCGATATTGAAAAACTTATATCGAAAAACTGATATTGCAAAACCGATATTGAAACCGATATTAGAACCGATATTGAAAAACCGATATTGAAAAACCGATATTGAAAAACCGATATTGTAAAGCAAATATTGAATAACTGATATCGAAAAACTGATATTGAAAAACCGATATTGAAAAACCGATATTGAAACCGATATTAGAACCGATATTGAAAAACCGATATTGAATCCGATATTAGAACCGATATTCAAAAACCGATATTGGAGAACAAATATTGAAAAACTGATATTGAAAACCCGATATTGAAAAACAAATATTGAAAAACCCATATTGAAAAACTGATATTGAAACCGATATTAGAACCGATATTCAAAAACCGATAATGGAGAACAAATATTGAAAAACTGATATTGAAAAACCGATATTGAAAAACAAATATTGAAAAACCGATATTGAAAAACCGATATTGAAAAACTTATATCGAAAAACTGATATTGCAAAACCGATATTGAAACCGATATTAGAACCGATATTGAAAAACCGATATTGAAAAACCGATATTGAAAAACCGATATTGAAACCGATATTAGAACCGATATTCAAAAACCGATATTGAAAAACCGATATTCAAAAACCTATATCGAATAACTGATATTGCAAAACCGATATTGAAAAACCGATATTGAATCCGATATTAGAACCGATATTCAAAAACCGATATTGAAACCGATATTAGAACCGATATTGAAAAACCGATATTGGAGAACAAATATTGAAAAACTGATATTGAAAAACAAATATTGAAAAACTGATATCGAAAAACTGATATTTGAAAAACCGATATTGAAAAACCGATATTGAATCCGATATTAGAACCGATATTCAAAAACCGATATTGGAGAATAAATATTGAAAAACCGATATTGAAAAACAAATATTGAAGAACTGATATCGAAAAACTGATATTGAAAAACCGATATTGAAAAACCGATATTGAATCCGATATTAGAACCGATATTCAAAAACCGATATTGGAGAACAAATATTGAAAAACTGATATCGAAAAAATGATATTGAGAAACTGATATTGCAAAACCGATATTGTTCTAAACCGATATTGAATCCGATATTAGAACCGATATTCAAAAACCGATATTGGAGAACAAATATTGAAAAACTGATATCGAAAAACTGATATTGAGAAACTGATATTGCAAAACCGATATTGTTCTAAACCGATATTCAAAAACCGATATAGAAAAACAAATGTTGAAAAACTGATATCGAAAAACTGATATTGAAAAACCGATATTGAAAAACTGATGTTGAATCCGATATTAGAACCGATATTCAAAAACCGATATTGGAGAACAAATATTGAAAAACTGATATTGAAAAACCGATATTGAAAAACCTATAGCGAATAACTGATATTGCAAAACCGATATTGAAAAACCGATATTGAATCCGATATTAGAACCGATATTCAAAAACCGATATTGGAGAACAAATATTGAAAAACTGATATCGAAAAACTGATATTTGAAAAACCGATATTGAAAAACCGATATTGAATCCGATATTAGAACCGATATTCAAAAACCGATATTGGAGAATAAATATTGAAAAACCGATATTGAAAAACAAATATTGAAGAACTGATATCGAAAAACTGATATTGAAAAACCGATATTGAAAAACCGATATTGAATCCGATATTAGAACCGATATTCAAAAACCGATATTGGAGAACAAATATTGAAAAACTGATATCGAAAAAATGATATTGAGAAACTGATATTGCAAAACCGATATTGTTCTAAACCGATATTGAATCCGATATTAGAACCGATATTCAAAAACCGATATTGGAGAACAAATATTGAAAAACTGATATCGAAAAACTGATATTGAGAAACTGATATTGCAAAACCGATATTGTTCTAAACCGATATTCAAAAACCGATATAGAAAAACAAATGTTGAAAAACTGATATCGAAAAACTGATATTGAAAAACCGATATTGAAAAACTGATGTTGAATCCGATATTAGAACCGATATTCAAAAACCGATATTGGAGAACAAATATTGAAAAACTGATATTGAAAAACCGATATTGAAAAACCTATAGCGAATAACTGATATTGCAAAACCGATATTGAAAAACCGATATTGAATCCGATATTAGAACCGATATTCAAAAACCGATATTGGAGAACAAATATTGAAAAACTGATATCGAAAAACTGATATCGAAAAACTGATATTGAAAAACCGATATTGAAAAACCGATATTGAATCCGATATTAGAACCGATATTCAAAAACCGATATTGGAGAACAAATATTGAAAAACTGATATTGAAAAACCGATATTGAAAAACCTATATCGAATAACTGATATTGCAAAACCGATATTGAAAAACCGATATTGAATCCGATATTAGAACCGATATTCAAAAACCGATATTGGAGAACAAATATTGAAAAACTGATATCGAAAAAATGATATTGAGAAACTGATATTGCAAAACCGATATTGTTCTAAACCGATATTGAATCCGATATTAGAACCGATATTCAAAAACCGATATTGGAGAACAAATATTGAAAAACTGATATCGAAAAACTGATATTGAGAAACTGATATTGCAAAACCGATATTGTTCTAAACCGATATTCAAAAACCGATATAGAAAAACAAATGTTGAAAAACTGATATCGAAAAACTGATATTGAAAAACCGATATTGAAAAACTGATGTTGAATCCGATATTAGAACCGATATTCAAAAACCGATATTGGAGAACAAATATTGAAAAACTGATATTGAAAAACCGATATTGAAAAACCTATATCGAATAACTGATATTGCAAAACCGATATTGAAAAACCGATATTGAATCCGATATTAGAACCGATATTCAAAAACCGATATTGGAGAACAAATATTGAAAAACTGATATCGAAAAACTGATATCGAAAAACTGATATTGAAAAACCGATATTGAAAAACCGATATTGAATCCGATATTAGAACCGATATTCAAAAACCGATATTGGAGAACAAATATTGAAAAACTGATAATGAAAACCCGATATTGAAAAACAAATATTGAAAAACCCATATTGAAAAACTGATATTGAAACCGATATTAGAACCGATATTCAAAAACCGATAATGGAGAACAAATATTGAAAAACTGATATTGAAAAACCGATATTGAAAAACAAATATTGAAAAACCGATATTGAAAAACCGATATTGAAAAACTTATATCGAAAAACTGATATTGCAAAACCGATATTGAAACCGATATTAGAACCGATATTGAAAAACCGATATTGAAAAACCGATATTGAAAAACCGATATTGTAAAGCAAATATTGAAAAACTGATATCGAAAAACTGATATTGAAAAACCGATATTGAAAAACCGATATTGAAACCGATATTAGAACCGATATTGAAAAACCGATATTGAATCCGATATTAGAACCGATATTCAAAAACCGATATTGGAGAACAAATATTGAAAAACTGATATTGAAAACCCGATATTGAAAAACAAATATTGAAAAACCCATATTGAAAAACTGATATTGAAACCGATATTAGAACCGATATTCAAAAACCGATAATGGAGAACAAATATTGAAAAACTGATATTGAAAAACCGATATTGAAAAACAAATATTGAAAAACCGATATTGAAAAACCGATATTGAAAAACTTATATCGAAAAACTGATATTGCAAAACCGATATTGAAACCGATATTAGAACCGATATTGAAAAACCGATATTGAAAAACCGATATTGAAAAACCGATATTGAAACCGATATTAGAACCGATATTCAAAAACCGATATTGAAAAACCGATATTCAAAAACCTATATCGAATAACTGATATTGCAAAACCGATATTGAAAAACCGATATTGAATCCGATATTAGAACCGATATTCAAAAACCGATTTTGAAACCGATATTAGAACCGATATTGAAAAACCGATATTGGAGAACAAATATTGAAAAACTGATATTGAAAAACAAATATTGAAAAACTGATATCGAAAAACTGATATTGAAAAACCGATATTGAAAAACCGATATTGAATCCGATATTAGAACCGATATTCAAAAACCGATATTGGAGAACAAATATTGAAAAACTGATATTGAAAAACCGATATTGAAAAACAAATATTGAAAAACCGATATTGAAACCGATATTGAAACCGATATTAGAACCGATATTGAAAAACCGATATTGAAAAACAAATATTGAAGAACTGATATCGAAAAACTGATATTGAAAAACCGATATTGAAAAACCGATATTGAATCCGATATTAGAACCGATATTCAAAAACCGATATTGGAGAACAAATATTGAAAAACTGATATTGAAAAACCGATATTGAAAAACCTATATCGAATAACTGATATTGCAAAACCGATATTGAAAAACCGATATTGAATCCGATATTAGAACCGATATTCAAAAACCGATATTGGAGAACAAATATTGAAAAACTGATATTGAAAAACCGATATTGAAAAACCTATATCGAATAACTGATATTGCAAAACCGATATTGAAAAACCGATATTGAATCCGATATTAGAACCGATATTCAAAAACCGATATTGGAGAACAAATATTGAAAAACTGATATTGAAAAACCGATATTGAAAAACCTATATCGAAAAACTGATATTGCAAAACCGATATTGAAACCGATATTAGAACCGATATTGAAAAACCGATATTGAAAAACCGATATTGAAAAACCGATATTGTAAAGCAAATATTGAAAAACTGATATCGAAAAACTGATATTGAAAAACCGATATTGAAAAACCGATATTGAAACCGATATTAGAACCGATATTGAAAAACCGATATTGAATTCGATATTAGAACCGATATTCAAAAACCGATATTGGAGAACAAATATTGAAAAACTGATATTGAAAACCCGATATTGAAAAACAAATATTGAAAAACCCATATTGAAAAACTGATATTGAAACCGATATTAGAACCGATATTCAAAAACCGATAATGGAGAACAAATATTGAAAAACTGATATTGAAAAACCGATATTGAAAAACAAATATTGAAAAACCGATATTGAAAAACCGATATTGAAAAACTTATATCGAAAAACTGATATTGCAAAACCGATATTGAAACCGATATTAGAACCGATATTGAAAAACCGATATTGAAAAACCGATATTGAAAAACCGATATTGAAACCGATATTAGAACCGATATTCAAAAACCGATATTGAAAAACCGATATTCAAAAACCTATATCGAATAACTGATATTGCAAAACCGATATTGAAAAACCGATATTGAATCCGATATTAGAACCGATATTCAAAAACCGATATTGAAACCGATATTAGAACCGATATTGAAAAACCGATATTGGAGAACAAATATTGAAAAACTGATATTGAAAAACAAATATTGAAAAACTGATATCGAAAAACTGATATTTGAAAAACCGATATTGAAAAACCGATATTGAATCCGATATTAGAACCGATATTCAAAAACCGATATTGGAGAATAAATATTGAAAAACCGATATTGAAAAACAAATATTGAAGAACTGATATCGAAAAACTGATATTGAAAAACCGATATTGAAAAACCGATATTGAATCCGATATTAGAACCGATATTCAAAAACCGATATTGGAGAACAAATATTGAAAAACTGATATTGAAAAACCGATATTGAAAAACCTATATCGAATAACTGATATTGCAAAACCGATATTGAAAAACCGATATTGAATCCGATATTAGAACCGATATTCAAAAACCGATATTGGAGAACAAATATTGAAAAACTGATATTGAAAAACCGATATTGAAAAACCTATATCGAATAACTGATATTGCAAAACCGATATTGAAAAACCGATATTGAATCCGATATTAGAACCGATATTCAAAAACCGATATTGGAGAACAAATATTGAAAAACTGATATTGAAAAACCGATATTGAAAAACCTATATCGAATAACTGATATTGCAAAACCGATATTGAAAAACCGATATTGAATCCGATATTAGAACCGATATTCAAAAACCGATATTGGAGAACAAATATTGAAAAACTGATATCGAAAAAATGATATTGAGAAACTGATATTGCAAAACCGATATTGTTCTAAACCGATATTGAATCCGATATTAGAACCGATATTCAAAAACCGATATTGGAGAACAAATATTGAAAAACTGATATCGAAAAACTGATATTGAGAAACTGATATTGCAAAACCGATATTGTTCTAAACCGATATTCAAAAACCGATATAGAAAAACAAATGTTGAAAAACTGATATCGAAAAACTGATATTGAAAAACCGATATTGAAAAACTGATGTTGAATCCGATATTAGAACCGATATTCAAAAACCGATATTGGAGAACAAATATTGAAAAACTGATATTGAAAAACCGATATTGAAAAACCTATATCGAATAACTGATATTGCAAAACCGATATTGAAAAACCGATATTGAATCCGATATTAGAACCGATATTCAAAAACCGATATTGGAGAACAAATATTGAAAAACTGATATCGAAAAACTGATATCGAAAAACTGATATTGAAAAACCGATATTGAAAAACCGATATTGAATCCGATATTAGAACCGATATTCAAAAACCGATATTGGAGAACAAATATTGAAAAACTGATATTGAAAAACCGATATTGAAAAACAAATATTGAAAAACCGATATTGAAAAACTGATATCGAAAAACTGATATTGAGAAACTGATATTGCAAAACCGGTATTGTTCTAAACCGATATTGTAAAGCAAATATTGAAAAACTTATATCGAAAAACCGATATTGAAAAACCGATATTGAATCCGATATTAGAACCGATATTCAAAAACCGATATTGGAGAACAAATATTGAAAAACTGATATCGAAAAACTGATATCGAAAAACTGATATTGAAAAATCGATATTGAAAAACCGATATTGAATCCGATATTAGAACCGATATTCAAAAACCGATATTGGAGAACAAATATTGAAAAACTGATATTGAAAAACCGATATTGAAAAACAAATATTGAAAAACCGATATTGAAAAACTGATATCGAAAAACTGATATTGAGAAACTGATATTGCAAAACCGGTATTGTTCTAAACCGATATTGTAAAGCAAATATTGAAAAACTTATATCGAAAAACCGATATTGAAAAACCGATATTGAATCCGATATTAGAACCGATATTCAAAAACCGATATTGGAGAACAAATATTGAAAAACTGATATTGCAAATCCGATATTGAATCCGATATTAGAACCGATATTGAAAAACCGATATTGTAAAGCAAATATTGAAAAACTGATATCGAAAAACTGATATTGAAAAACCGATATTGAAAAACCGATATTGAAACCGATATTAGAACCGATATTGAAAAACAAATATTGAAAAACTGATATCGAAAAACTGATATTGAAAAACCGATATTGAAAAACCGATATTGAATCCGATATTAGAACCGATATTCAAAAACCGATATTGGAGAACAAATATTGAAAAACTGATATTGAAAACCCGATATTGAAAAACAAATATTGAAAAACCCATATTGAAAAACTGATATTGAAACCGATATTAGAACCGATATTCAAAAACCGATAATGGAGAACAAATATTGAAAAACTGATATTGAAAAACCGATATTGAAAAACAAATATTGAAAAACCGATATTGAAAAACCGATATTGAAAAACTTATATCGAAAAACTGATATTGCAAAACCGATATTGAAACCGATATTAGAACCGATATTGAAAAACCGATATTGAAAAACCGATATTGAAAAACCGATATTGAAACCGATATTAGAACCGATATTCAAAAACCGATATTGAAAAACCGATATTCAAAAACCTATATCGAATAACTGATATTGCAAAACCGTTATTGAAAAACCGATATTGAATCCGATATTAGAACCGATATTCAAAAACCGATATTGAAACCGATATTAGAACCGATATTGAAAAACCGATATTGGAGAACAAATATTGAAAAACTGATATTGAAAAACAAATATTGAAAAACTGATATCGAAAAACTGATATTGAAAAACCGATATTGAAAAACCGATATTGAATCCGATATTAGAACCGATATTCAAAAACCGATATTGGAGAACAAATATTGAAAAACCGATATTGAAAAACCGATATTGAAAAACAAATATTGAAGAACTGATATCGAAAAACTGATATTGAAAAACCGATATTGAAAAACCGATATTGAATCCGATATTAGAACCGATATTCAAAAACCGATATTGGAGAACAAATATTGAAAAACTGATATTGAAAAACCGATATTGAAAAACCTATATCGAATAACTGATATTGCAAAACCGATATTGAAAAACCGATATTGAATCCGATATTAGAACCGATATTCAAAAACCGATATTGGAGAACAAATATTGAAAAACTGATATTGAAAAATCGATATTGAAAAACCTATATCGAATAACTGATATTGCAAAACCGATATTGAAAAACCGATATTGAATCCGATATTAGAACCGATATTCAAAAACCGATATTGGAGAACAAATATTGAAAAACTGATATCGAAAAAATGATATTGAGAAACTGATATTGCAAAACCGATATTGTTCTAAACCGATATTGAATCCGATATTAGAACCGATATTCAAAAACCGATATTGGAGAACAAATATTGAAAAACTGATATCGAAAAACTGATATTGAGAAACTGATATTGCAAAACCGATATTGTTCTAAACCGATATTCAAAAACCGATATAGAAAAACAAATGTTGAAAAACTGATATCGAAAAACTGATATTGAAAAACCGATATTGAAAAACTGATGTTGAATCCGATATTAGAACCGATATTCAAAAACCGATATTGGAGAACAAATATTGAAAAACTGATATTGAAAAACCGATATTGAAAAACCTATATCGAATAACTGATATTGCAAAACCGATATTGAAAAACCGATATTGAATCCGATATTAGAACCGATATTCAAAAACCGATATTGGAGAACAAATATTGAAAAACTGATATTGAAAAACCGATATTGAAAAACCTATATCGAATAACTGATATTGCAAAACCGATATTGAAAAACCGATATTGAATCCGATATTAGAACCGATATTCAAAAACCGATATTGGAGAACAAATATTGAAAAACTGATATCGAAAAAATGATATTGAGAAACTGATATTGCAAAACCGATATTGTTCTAAACCGATATTGAATCCGATATTAGAACCGATATTCAAAAACCGATATTGGAGAACAAATATTGAAAAACTGATATCGAAAAACTGATATTGAGAAACTGATATTGCAAAACCGATATTGTTCTAAACCGATATTCAAAAACCGATATAGAAAAACAAATGTTGAAAAACTGATATCGAAAAACTGATATTGAAAAACCGATATTGAAAAACTGATGTTGAATCCGATATTAGAACCGATATTCAAAAACCGATATTGGAGAACAAATATTGAAAAACTGATATTGAAAAACCGATATTGAAAAACCTATATCGAATAACTGATATTGCAAAACCGATATTGAAAAACCGATATTGAATCCGATATTAGAACCGATATTCAAAAACCGATATTGGAGAACAAATATTGAAAAACTGATATCGAAAAACTGATATCGAAAAACTGATATTGAAAAACCGATATTGAAAAACCGATATTGAATCCGATATTAGAACCGATATTCAAAAACCGATATTGGAGAACAAATATTGAAAAACTGATAATGAAAACCCGATATTGAAAAACAAATATTGAAAAACCCATATTGAAAAACTGATATTGAAACCGATATTAGAACCGATATTCAAAAACCGATAATGGAGAACAAATATTGAAAAACTGATATTGAAAAACCGATATTGAAAAACAAATATTGAAAAACCGATATTGAAAAACCGATATTGAAAAACTTATATCGAAAAACTGATATTGCAAAACCGATATTGAAACCGATATTAGAACCGATATTGAAAAACCGATATTGAAAAACCGATATTGAAAAACCGATATTGTAAAGCAAATATTGAAAAACTGATATCGAAAAACTGATATTGAAAAACCGATATTGAAAAACCGATATTGAAACCGATATTAGAACCGATATTGAAAAACCGATATTGAATCCGATATTAGAACCGATATTCAAAAACCGATATTGGAGAACAAATATTGAAAAACTGATATTGAAAACCCGATATTGAAAAACAAATATTGAAAAACCCATATTGAAAAACTGATATTGAAACCGATATTAGAACCGATATTCAAAAACCGATAATGGAGAACAAATATTGAAAAACTGATATTGAAAAACCGATATTGAAAAACAAATATTGAAAAACCGATATTGAAAAACCGATATTGAAAAACTTATATCGAAAAACTGATATTGCAAAACCGATATTGAAACCGATATTAGAACCGATATTGAAAAACCGATATTGAAAAACCGATATTGAAACCGATATTAGAACCGATATTCAAAAACCGATATTGAAAAACCTATATCGAATAACTGATATTGCAAAACCGATATTGAAAAACCGATATTGAAAAACCGATATTGAATCCGATATTAGAACCGATATTCAAAAACCGATATTGGAGAACAAATATTGAAAAACCGATATTGAAACCGATATTAGAACCGATATTGAAAAACAGATATTGAAAAACAAATATTGAAAAACTGATATCGAAAAACTGATATTGAGAAACTGATATTGCAAAACCGATATTGTTCTAAACCGATATTCAAAAACCGATATAGAAAAACAAATGTTGAAAAACTGATATCGAAAAACTGATATTGAAAAACCGATATTGAAAAACTGATGTTGAATCCGATATTAGAACCGATATTCAAAAAACGATATTGGAGAACAAATATTGAAAAACTGATATTGAAAAACCGATATTGAAAATCCTATATCGAATAACTGATATTGCAAAACCGATATTGAAAAACCGATATTGAATCCGATATTAGAACCGATATTCAAAAACCGATATTGGAGAACAAATATTGAAAAACTGATATCGAAAAACTGATATCGAAAAACTGATATTGAAAAACCGATATTGAAAAACCGATATTGAATCCGATATTAGAACCGATATTCAAAAACCGATATTGGAGAACAAATATTGAAAAACTGATATTGAAAAACCGATATTGAAAATCCTATATCGAAAAACCGATATTGAAACCGATATTAGAACCGATATTGAAAAACCGATATTGAAAAACAAATATTGAAAAACTGATATCGAAAAACTGATATTGAAAAACCGATATTGAAAAACCGATGTTGAATCCGATATTAGAACCGATATTCAAAAACCGATATTGGAGAACAAATATTGAAAAACTGATATTGAAAAACCGATATTGAAAAACCGATATTGAAAAACCGATATTGAAACCGATATTAGAACCGATATTGAAAAACCGATATTGAAAAACAAATATTGAAAAACTGATATCGAAAAACTGATATTGCAAAACCGATATTGAAAAACCGATATTGAATCCGATATTAGAACCGATATTCAAAAACCGATATTGGAGAACAAATATTGAAAAACTGATATCGAAAAACTGATATTGAAAAACCGATATTGAATCCGATATTAGAACCGATATTCAAAAACCGATATTGGAGAACAAATATTGAAAAACTGATATTGAAAACCCGATATTGAAAAACAAATATTGAAAAACCCATATTGAAAAACTGATATTGAAACCGATATTAGAACCGATATTCAAAAACCGATAATGGAGAACAAATATTGAAAAACTGATATTGAAAAACCGATATTGAAAAACAAATATTGAAAAACCGATATTGAAAAACCGATATTGAAAAACTTATATCGAAAAACTGATATTGCAAAACCGATATTGAAACCGATATTAGAACCGATATTGAAAAACCGATATTGAAAAACCGATATTGAAAAACCGATATTGAAACCGATATTAGAACCGATATTCAAAAACCGATATTGAAAAACCGATATTCAAAAACCTATATCGAATAACTGATATTGCAAAACCGATATTGAAAAACCGATATTGAATCCGATATTAGAACCGATATTCAAAAACCGATATTGAAACCGATATTAGAACCGATATTCAAAAACCGATATTGGAGAACAAATATTGAAAAACTGATATTGAAAAACCGATATTGAAAAACCTATATCGAATAACTGATATTGCAAAACCGATATTGAAAAACCGATATTGAATCCGATATTAGAACCGATATTCAAAAACCGATATTGGAGAACAAATATTGAAAAACTGATATTGAAAAACCGATATTGAAAAACCGATATTGAAAAACCGATATTGAAACCGATATTAGAACCGATATTGAAAAACAGATATTGATAAACAAATATTGAAGAACTGATATCGAAAAACTGATATTGAAAAACCGATATTGAAAAACCGATATTGAATCCGATATTAGATCCGATATTCAAAAACCGATATTGGAGAACAAATATTGAAAAACTGATATCGAAAAACTGATATTGAGAAACTGATATCGAAAAACTGATATTGAGAAACTGATATTGAATCCGATATTAGAACCGATATTCAAAAACCGATATTGAAAACCAAATATTGAAAAACCGATATTGAAAAACCGATATTGAAAAACCGATATAGAAAAACCTATATGGAAAAACTGATATTGCAAAACCGATATTGAATCCGATATTAGAACCGATATTGAAAAACCGATATTGTAAAGCAAATATTGAAAAACTGATATCGAAAAACTGATATTGAAAAACCGATATTGAAAAACCGATATTGAAACCGATATTAGAACCGATATTGAAAAACCGATATTGAAAAACAAATATTGAAAAACTGATATCGAAAAACTGATATTGAAAAACCGATATTGAAAAACCGATATTGAATCCGATATTAGAACCGATATTCAAAAACCGATATTGGAGAACAAATATTGAAAAACTGATATTGAAAAACCGATATTGAAAAACAAATATTGAAAAACCGATATTGAAAAACTGATATCGAAAAACTGATATTGAGAAACTGATATTGCAAAACCGGTATTGTTCTAAACCAATATTGTAAAGCAAATATTGAAAAACTTATATCGAAAAACCGATATTGAAAAACCGATATTGAATCCGATATTAGAACCGATATTCAAAAACCGATATTGGAGAACAAATATTGAAAAACTGATATTGCAAAACCGATATTGAATCCGATATTAGAACCGATATTGAAAAACCGATATTGTAATGCAAATATTGAAAAACTGATATCGAAAAACTGATATTGAAAAACCGATATTGAAAAACCGATATTGAAACCGATATTAGAACCGATATTGAAAAACAAATATTGAAAAACTGATATCGAAAAACTGATATTGAAAAACCGATATTGAAAAACCGATATTGAATCCGATATTAGAACCGATATTCAAAAACTGATATTGGAGAACAAATATTGAAAAACTGATATTGAAAACCCGATATTGAAAAACAAATATTGAAAAACCCATATTGAAAAACTGATATTGAAACCGATATTAGAACCGATATTCAAAAACCGATAATGGAGAACAAATATTGAAAAACTGATATTGAAAAACCGATATTGAAAAACAAATATTGAAAAACCGATATTGAAAAACCGATATTGAAAAACCGATATTGAAACCGATATTAGAACCGATATTGAAAAACCGATATTGAAAAACCGATATTGAAAAACCGATATTGAAACCGATATTAGAACCGATATTCAAAAACCGATATTGAAAAACCGATATTCAAAAACCTATATCGAATAACTGATATTGCAAAACCGATATTGAAAAACCGATATTGAATCCGATATTAGAACCGATATTCAAAAACCGATATTGGAGAACAAATATTGAAAAACTGATATTGAAAAACCGATATTGAAAAACAAATATTGAAAAACCGATATTGAAAAACTGATATCGAAAAACTGATATTGAGAAACTGATATTGCAAAACCGGTATTGTTCTAAACCGATATTGTAAAGCAAATATTGAAAAACTTATATCGAAAAACCGATATTGAAAAACCGATATTGAATCCGATATTAGAACCGATATTCAAAAACCGATATTGGAGAACAAATATTGAAAAACTGATATCGAAAAACTGATATCGAAAAACTGATATTGAAAAACCGATATTGAAAAACCGATATTGAATCCGATATTAGAACCGATATTCAAAAACCGATATTGGAGAACAAATATTGAAAAACTGATATTGAAAAACCGATATTGAAAAACAAATATTGAAAAACCGATATTGAAAAACTGATATCGAAAAACCGATATTGAGAAACTGATATTGCAAAACCGGTATTGTTCTAAACCGATATTGTAAAGCAAATATTGAAAAACTTATATCGAAAAACCGATATTGAAAAACCGATATTGAATCCGATATTAGAACCGATATTCAAAAACCGATATTGGAGAACAAATATTGAAAAACTGATATTGCAAATCCGATATTGAATCCGATATTAGAACCGAAATTGAAAAACCGATATTGTAAAGCAAATATTGAAAAACTGATATCGAAAAACTGATATTGAAAAACCGATATTGAAAAACCGATATTGAAACCGATATTAGAACCGATATTGAAAAACAAATATTGAAAAACTGATATCGAAAAACTGATATTGAAAAACCGATATTGAAAAACCGATATTGAATCCGATATTAGAACCGATATTCAAAAACCGATATTGGAGAACAAATATTGAAAAACTGATAATGAAAACCCGATATTGAAAAACAAATATTGAAAAACCCATATTGAAAAACTGATATTGAAACCGATATTAGAACCGATATTCAAAAACCGATAATGGAGAACAAATATTGAAAAACTGATATTGAAAAACCGATATTGAAAAACAAATATTGAAAAACCGATATTGAAAAACCGATATTGAAAAACTTATATCGAAAAACTGATATTGCAAAACCGATATTGAAACCGATATTAGAACCGATATTGAAAAACCGATATTGAAAAACCGATATTGAAAAACCGATATTGTAAAGCAAATATTGAATAACTGATATCGAAAAACTGATATTGAAAAACCGATATTGAAAAACCGATATTGAAACCGATATTAGAACCGATATTGAAAAACCGATATTGAATCCGATATTAGAACCGATATTCAAAAACCGATATTGGAGAACAAATATTGAAAAACTGATATTGAAAACCCGATATTGAAAAACAAATATTGAAAAACCCATATTGAAAAACTGATATTGAAACCGATATTAGAACCGATATTCAAAAACCGATAATGGAGAACAAATATTGAAAAACTGATATTGAAAAACCGATATTGAAAAACAAATATTGAAAAACCGATATTGAAAAACCGATATTGAAAAACTTATATCGAAAAACTGATATTGCAAAACCGATATTGAAACCGATATTAGAACCGATATTGAAAAACCGATATTGAAAAACCGATATTGAAAAACCGATATTGAAACCGATATTAGAACCGATATTCAAAAACCGATATTGAAAAACCGATATTCAAAAACCTATATCGAATAACTGATATTGCAAAACCGATATTGAAAAACCGATATTGAATCCGATATTAGAACCGATATTCAAAAACCGATATTGAAACCGATATTAGAACCGATATTGAAAAACCGATATTGGAGAACAAATATTGAAAAACTGATATTGAAAAACAAATATTGAAAAACTGATATCGAAAAACTGATATTTGAAAAACCGATATTGAAAAACCGATATTGAATCCGATATTAGAACCGATATTCAAAAACCGATATTGGAGAATAAATATTGAAAAACCGATATTGAAAAACAAATATTGAAGAACTGATATCGAAAAACTGATATTGAAAAACCGATATTGAAAAACCGATATTGAATCCGATATTAGAACCGATATTCAAAAACCGATATTGGAGAACAAATATTGAAAAACTGATATTGAAAAACCGATATTGAAAAACCTATATCGAATAACTGATATTGCAAAACCGATATTGAAAAACCGATATTGAATCCGATATTAGAACCGATATTCAAAAACCGATATTGGAGAACAAATATTGAAAAACTGATATTGAAAAACCGATATTGAAAAACCTATATCGAATAACTGATATTGCAAAACCGATATTGAAAAACCGATATTGAATCCGATATTAGAACCGATATTCAAAAACCGATATTGGAGAACAAATATTGAAAAACTGATATTGAAAAACCGATATTGAAAAACCTATATCGAATAACTGATATTGCAAAACCGATATTGAAAAACCGATATTGAATCCGATATTAGAACCGATATTCAAAAACCGATATTGGAGAACAAATATTGAAGAACTGATATCGAAAAAATGATATTGAGAAACTGATATTGCAAAACCGATATTGTTCTAAACCGATATTGAATCCGATATTAGAACCGATATTCAAAAACCGATATTGGAGAACAAATATTGAAAAACTGATATCGAAAAACTGATATTGAGAAACTGATATTGCAAAACCGATATTGTTCTAAACCGATATTCAAAAACCGATATAGAAAAACAAATGTTGAAAAACTGATATCGAAAAACTGATATTGAAAAACCGATATTGAAAAACTGATGTTGAATCCGATATTAGAACCGATATTCAAAAACCGATATTGGAGAACAAATATTGAAAAACTGATATTGAAAAACCGATATTGAAAAACCTATAGCGAATAACTGATATTGCAAAACCGATATTGAAAAACCGATATTGAATCCGATATTAGAACCGATATTCAAAAACCGATATTGGAGAACAAATATTGAAAAACTGATATCGAAAAACTGATATCGAAAAACTGATATTGAAAAACCGATATTGAAAAACCGATATTGAATCCGATATTAGAACCGATATTCAAAAACCGATATTGGAGAACAAATATTGAAAAACTGATATTGAAAAACCGATATTGAAAAACCTATATCGAATAACTGATATTGCAAAACCGATATTGAAAAACCGATATTGAATCCGATATTAGAACCGATATTCAAAAACCGATATTGGAGAACAAATATTGAAAAACTGATATCGAAAAAATGATATTGAGAAACTGATATTGCAAAACCGATATTGTTCTAAACCGATATTGAATCCGATATTAGAACCGATATTCAAAAACCGATATTGGAGAACAAATATTGAAAAACTGATATCGAAAAACTGATATTGAGAAACTGATATTGCAAAACCGATATTGTTCTAAACCGATATTCAAAAACCGATATAGAAAAACAAATGTTGAAAAACTGATATCGAAAAACTGATATTGAAAAACCGATATTGAAAAACTGATGTTGAATCCGATATTAGAACCGATATTCAAAAACCGATATTGGAGAACAAATATTGAAAAACTGATATTGAAAAACCGATATTGAAAAACCTATATCGAATAACTGATATTGCAAAACCGATATTGAAAAACCGATATTGAATCCGATATTAGAACCGATATTCAAAAACCGATATTGGAGAACAAATATTGAAAAACTGATATTGAAAACCCGATATTGAAAAACAAATATTGAAAAACCCATATTGAAAAACTGATATTGAAACCGATATTAGAACCGATATTCAAAAACCGATAATGGAGAACAAATATTGAAAAACTGATATTGAAAAACCGATATTGAAAAACAAATATTGAAAAACCGATATTGAAAAACCGATATTGAAAAACTTATATCGAAAAACTGATATTGCAAAACCGATATTGAAACCGATATTAGAACCGATATTGAAAAACCGATATTGAAAAACAAATATTGAAAAACCGATATTGAAAAACCGATATTGAAAAACTTATATCGAAAAACTGATATTGCAAAACCGATATTGAAACCGATATTAGAACCGATATTGAAAAACCGATATTGAAAAACCGATATTGAAAAACCGATATTGTAAAGCAAATATTGAAAAACTGATATCGAAAAACTGATATTGAAAAACCGATATTGAAAAACCGATATTGAAACCGATATTAGAACCGATATTGAAAAACCGATATTGAATCCGATATTAGAACCGATATTCAAAAACCGATATTGGAGAACAAATATTGAAAAACTGATATTGAAAACCCGATATTGAAAAACAAATATTGAAAAACCCATATTGAAAAACTGATATTGAAACCGATATTAGAACCGATATTCAAAAACCGATAATGGAGAACAAATATTGAAAAACTGATATTGAAAAACCGATATTGAAAAACAAATATTGAAAAACCGATATTGAAAAACCGATATTGAAAAACTTATATCGAAAAACTGATATTGCAAAACCGATATTGAAACCGATATTAGAACCGATATTGAAAAACCGATATTGAAAAACCGATATTGAAAAACCGATATTGAAACCGATATTAGAACCGATATTCAAAAACCGATATTGAAAAACCGATATTCAAAAACCTATATCGAATAACTGATATTGCAAAACCGATATTGAAAAACCGATATTGAATCCGATATTAGAACCGATATTCAAAAACCGATTTTGAAACCGATATTAGAACCGATATTGAAAAACCGATATTGGAGAACAAATATTGAAAAACTGATATTGAAAAACAAATATTGAAAAACTGATATCGAAAAACTGATATTGAAAAACCGATATTGAAAAACCGATATTGAATCCGATATTAGAACCGATATTCAAAAACCGATATTGGAGAACAAATATTGAAAAACTGATATTGAAAAACCGATATTGAAAAACAAATATTGAAAAACCGATATTGAAACCGATATTGAAACCGATATTAGAACCGATATTGAAAAACCGATATTGAAAAACAAATATTGAAGAACTGATATCGAAAAACTGATATTGAAAAACCGATATTGAAAAACCGATATTGAATCCGATATTAGAACCGATATTCAAAAACCGATATTGGAGAACAAATATTGAAAAACTGATATTGAAAAACCGATATTGAAAAACCTATATCGAATAACTGATATTGCAAAACCGATATTGAAAAACCGATATTGAATCCGATATTAGAACCGATATTCAAAAACCGATATTGGAGAACAAATATTGAAAAACTGATATTGAAAAACCGATATTGAAAAACCTATATCGAATAACTGATATTGCAAAACCGATATTGAAAAACCGATATTGAATCCGATATTAGAACCGATATTCAAAAACCGATATTGGAGAACAAATATTGAAAAACTGATATTGAAAAACCGATATTGAAAAACCTATATCGAAAAACTGATATTGCAAAACCGATATTGAAACCGATATTAGAACCGATATTGAAAAACCGATATTGAAAAACCGATATTGAAAAACCGATATTGTAAAGCAAATATTGAAAAACTGATATCGAAAAACTGATATTGAAAAACCGATATTGAAAAACCGATATTGAAACCGATATTAGAACCGATATTGAAAAACCGATATTGAATTCGATATTAGAACCGATATTCAAAAACCGATATTGGAGAACAAATATTGAAAAACTGATATTGAAAACCCGATATTGAAAAACAAATATTGAAAAACCCATATTGAAAAACTGATATTGAAACCGATATTAGAACCGATATTCAAAAACCGATAATGGAGAACAAATATTGAAAAACTGATATTGAAAAACCGATATTGAAAAACAAATATTGAAAAACCGATATTGAAAAACCGATATTGAAAAACTTATATCGAAAAACTGATATTGCAAAACCGATATTGAAACCGATATTAGAACCGATATTGAAAAACCGATATTGAAAAACCGATATTGAAAAACCGATATTGAAACCGATATTAGAACCGATATTCAAAAACCGATATTGAAAAACCGATATTCAAAAACCTATATCGAATAACTGATATTGCAAAACCGATATTGAAAAACCGATATTGAATCCGATATTAGAACCGATATTCAAAAACCGATATTGAAACCGATATTAGAACCGATATTGAAAAACCGATATTGGAGAACAAATATTGAAAAACTGATATTGAAAAACAAATATTGAAAAACTGATATCGAAAAACTGATATTTGAAAAACCGATATTGAAAAACCGATATTGAATCCGATATTAGAACCGATATTCAAAAACCGATATTGGAGAATAAATATTGAAAAACCGATATTGAAAAACAAATATTGAAGAACTGATATCGAAAAACTGATATTGAAAAACCGATATTGAAAAACCGATATTGAATCCGATATTAGAACCGATATTCAAAAACCGATATTGGAGAACAAATATTGAAAAACTGATATTGAAAAACCGATATTGAAAAACCTATATCGAATAACTGATATTGCAAAACCGATATTGAAAAACCGATATTGAATCCGATATTAGAACCGATATTCAAAAACCGATATTGGAGAACAAATATTGAAAAACTGATATTGAAAAACCGATATTGAAAAACCTATATCGAATAACTGATATTGCAAAACCGATATTGAAAAACCGATATTGAATCCGATATTAGAACCGATATTCAAAAACCGATATTGGAGAACAAATATTGAAAAACTGATATTGAAAAACCGATATTGAAAAACCTATATCGAATAACTGATATTGCAAAACCGATATTGAAAAACCGATATTGAATCCGATATTAGAACCGATATTCAAAAACCGATATTGGAGAACAAATATTGAAAAACTGATATCGAAAAAATGATATTGAGAAACTGATATTGCAAAACCGATATTGTTCTAAACCGATATTGAATCCGATATTAGAACCGATATTCAAAAACCGATATTGGAGAACAAATATTGAAAAACTGATATCGAAAAACTGATATTGAGAAACTGATATTGCAAAACCGATATTGTTCTAAACCGATATTCAAAAACCGATATAGAAAAACAAATGTTGAAAAACTGATATCGAAAAACTGATATTGAAAAACCGATATTGAAAAACTGATGTTGAATCCGATATTAGAACCGATATTCAAAAACCGATATTGGAGAACAAATATTGAAAAACTGATATTGAAAAACCGATATTGAAAAACCTATATCGAATAACTGATATTGCAAAACCGATATTGAAAAACCGATATTGAATCCGATATTAGAACCGATATTCAAAAACCGATATTGGAGAACAAATATTGAAAAACTGATATCGAAAAACTGATATCGAAAAACTGATATTGAAAAACCGATATTGAAAAACCGATATTGAATCCGATATTAGAACCGATATTCAAAAACCGATATTGGAGAACAAATATTGAAAAACTGATATTGAAAAACCGATATTGAAAAACAAATATTGAAAAACCGATATTGAAAAACTGATATCGAAAAACTGATATTGAGAAACTGATATTGCAAAACCGGTATTGTTCTAAACCGATATTGTAAAGCAAATATTGAAAAACTTATATCGAAAAACCGATATTGAAAAACCGATATTGAATCCGATATTAGAACCGATATTCAAAAACCGATATTGGAGAACAAATATTGAAAAACTGATATCGAAAAACTGATATCGAAAAACTGATATTGAAAAATCGATATTGAAAAACCGATATTGAATCCGATATTAGAACCGATATTCAAAAACCGATATTGGAGAACAAATATTGAAAAACTGATATTGAAAAACCGATATTGAAAAACAAATATTGAAAAACCGATATTGAAAAACTGATATCGAAAAACTGATATTGAGAAACTGATATTGCAAAACCGGTATTGTTCTAAACCGATATTGTAAAGCAAATATTGAAAAACTTATATCGAAAAACCGATATTGAAAAACCGATATTGAATCCGATATTAGAACCGATATTCAAAAACCGATATTGGAGAACAAATATTGAAAAACTGATATTGCAAATCCGATATTGAATCCGATATTAGAACCGATATTGAAAAACCGATATTGTAAAGCAAATATTGAAAAACTGATATCGAAAAACTGATATTGAAAAACCGATATTGAAAAACCGATATTGAAACCGATATTAGAACCGATATTGAAAAACAAATATTGAAAAACTGATATCGAAAAACTGATATTGAAAAACCGATATTGAAAAACCGATATTGAATCCGATATTAGAACCGATATTCAAAAACCGATATTGGAGAACAAATATTGAAAAACTGATATTGAAAACCCGATATTGAAAAACAAATATTGAAAAACCCATATTGAAAAACTGATATTGAAACCGATATTAGAACCGATATTCAAAAACCGATAATGGAGAACAAATATTGAAAAACTGATATTGAAAAACCGATATTGAAAAACAAATATTGAAAAACCGATATTGAAAAACCGATATTGAAAAACTTATATCGAAAAACTGATATTGCAAAACCGATATTGAAACCGATATTAGAACCGATATTGAAAAACCGATATTGAAAAACCGATATTGAAAAACCGATATTGAAACCGATATTAGAACCGATATTCAAAAACCGATATTGAAAAACCGATATTCAAAAACCTATATCGAATAACTGATATTGCAAAACCGATATTGAAAAACCGATATTGAATCCGATATTAGAACCGATATTCAAAAACCGATATTGAAACCGATATTAGAACCGATATTGAAAAACCGATATTGAATCCGATATTAGAACCGATATTCAAAAACCGATATTGGAGAACAAATATTGAAAAACTGATATCGAAAAACTGATATCGAAAAACTGATATTGAAAAATCGATATTGAAAAACCGATATTGAATCCGATATTAGAACCGATATTCAAAAACCGATATTGGAGAACAAATATTGAAAAACTGATATTGAAAAACCGATATTGAAAAACAAATATTGAAAAACCGATATTGAAAAACTGATATCGAAAAACTGATATTGAGAAACTGATATTGCAAAACCGGTATTGTTCTAAACCGATATTGTAAAGCAAATATTGAAAAACTTATATCGAAAAACCGATATTGAAAAACCGATATTGAATCCGATATTAGAACCGATATTCAAAAACCGATATTGGAGAACAAATATTGAAAAACTGATATTGCAAATCCGATATTGAATCCGATATTAGAACCGATATTGAAAAACCGATATTGTAAAGCAAATATTGAAAAACTGATATCGAAAAACTGATATTGAAAAACCGATATTGAAAAACCGATATTGAAACCGATATTAGAACCGATATTGAAAAACAAATATTGAAAAACTGATATCGAAAAACTGATATTGAAAAACCGATATTGAAAAACCGATATTGAATCCGATATTAGAACCGATATTCAAAAACCGATATTGGAGAACAAATATTGAAAAACTGATATTGAAAACCCGATATTGAAAAACAAATATTGAAAAACCCATATTGAAAAACTGATATTGAAACCGATATTAGAACCGATATTCAAAAACCGATAATGGAGAACAAATATTGAAAAACTGATATTGAAAAACCGATATTGAAAAACAAATATTGAAAAACCGATATTGAAAAACCGATATTGAAAAACTTATATCGAAAAACTGATATTGCAAAACCGATATTGAAACCGATATTAGAACCGATATTGAAAAACCGATATTGAAAAACCGATATTGAAAAACCGATATTGAAACCGATATTAGAACCGATATTCAAAAACCGATATTGAAAAACCGATATTCAAAAACCTATATCGAATAACTGATATTGCAAAACCGATATTGAAAAACCGATATTGAATCCGATATTAGAACCGATATTCAAAAACCGATATTGAAACCGATATTAGAACCGATATTGAAAAACCGATATTGGAGAACAAATATTGAAAAACTGATATTGAAAAACAAATATTGAAAAACTGATATCGAAAAACTGATATTGAAAAACCGATATTGAAAAACCGATATTGAATCCGATATTAGAACCGATATTCAAAAACCGATATTGGAGAACAAATATTGAAAAACCGATATTGAAAAACCGATATTGAAAAACAAATATTGAAGAACTGATATCGAAAAACTGATATTGAAAAACCGATATTGAAAAACCGATATTGAATCCGATATTAGAACCGATATTCAAAAACCGATATTGGAGAACAAATATTGAACAACTGATATTGAAAAACCGATATTGAAAAACCTATATCGAATAACTGATATTGCAAAACCGATATTGAAAAACCGATATTGAATCCGATATTAGAACCGATATTCAAAAACCGATATTGGAGAACAAATATTGAAAAACTGATATTGAAAAACCGATATTGAAAAACCTATATCGAATAACTGATATTGCAAAACCGATATTGAAAAACCGATATTGAATCCGATATTAGAACCGATATTCAAAAACCGATATTGGAGAACAAATATTGAAAAACTGATATCGAAAAAATGATATTGAGAAACTGATATTGCAAAACCGATATTGTTCTAAACCGATATTGAATCCGATATTAGAACCGATATTCAAAAACCGATATTGGAGAACAAATATTGAAAAACTGATATCGAAAAACTGATATTGAGAAACTGATATTGCAAAACCGATATTGTTCTAAACCGATATTCAAAAACCGATATAGAAAAACAAATGTTGAAAAACTGATATCGAAAAACTGATATTGAAAAACCGATATTGAAAAACTGATGTTGAATCCGATATTAGAACCGATATTCAAAAACCGATATTGGAGAACAAATATTGAAAAACTGATATTGAAAAACCGATATTGAAAAACCTATATCGAATAACTGATATTGCAAAACCGATATTGAAAAACCGATATTGAATCCGATATTAGAACCGATATTCAAAAACCGATATTGGAGAACAAATATTGAAAAACTGATATTGAAAAACCGATATTGAAAAACCTATATCGAATAACTGATATTGCAAAACCGATATTGAAAAACCGATATTGAATCCGATATTAGAACCGATATTCAAAAACCGATATTGGAGAACAAATATTGAAAAACTGATATCGAAAAAATGATATTGAGAAACTGATATTGCAAAACCGATATTGTTCTAAACCGATATTGAATCCGATATTAGAACCGATATTCAAAAACCGATATTGGAGAACAAATATTGAAAAACTGATATCGAAAAACTGATATTGAGAAACTGATATTGCAAAACCGATATTGTTCTAAACCGATATTCAAAAACCGATATAGAAAAACAAATGTTGAAAAACTGATATCGAAAAACTGATATTGAAAAACCGATATTGAAAAACTGATGTTGAATCCGATATTAGAACCGATATTCAAAAACCGATATTGGAGAACAAATATTGAAAAACTGATATTGAAAAACCGATATTGAAAAACCTATATCGAATAACTGATATTGCAAAACCGATATTGAAAAACCGATATTGAATCCGATATTAGAACCGATATTCAAAAACCGATATTGGAGAACAAATATTGAAAAACTGATATCGAAAAACTGATATCGAAAAACTGATATTGAAAAACCGATATTGAAAAACCGATATTGAATCCGATATTAGAACCGATATTCAAAAACCGATATTGGAGAACAAATATTGAAAAACTGATAATGAAAACCCGATATTGAAAAACAAATATTGAAAAACCCATATTGAAAAACTGATATTGAAACCGATATTAGAACCGATATTCAAAAACCGATAATGGAGAACAAATATTGAAAAACTGATATTGCAAAACCGATATTGAAACCGATATTAGAACCGATATTGAAAAACCGATATTGAAAAACCGATATTGAAAAACCGATATTGTAAAGCAAATATTGAAAAACTGATATCGAAAAACTGATATTGAAAAACCGATATTGAAAAACCGATATTGAAACCGATATTAGAACCGATATTGAAAAACCGATATTGAATCCGATATTAGAACCGATATTCAAAAACCGATATTGGAGAACAAATATTGAAAAACTGATATTGAAAACCCGATATTGAAAAACAAATATTGAAAAACCCATATTGAAAAACTGATATTGAAACCGATATTAGAACCGATATTCAAAAACCGATAATGGAGAACAAATATTGAAAAACTGATATTGAAAAACCGATATTGAAAAACAAATATTGAAAAACCGATATTGAAAAACCGATATTGAAAAACTTATATCGAAAAACTGATATTGCAAAACCGATATTGAAACCGATATTAGAACCGATATTGAAAAACCGATATTGAAAAACCGATATTGAAAAACCGATATTGAAACCGATATTAGAACCGATATTCAAAAACCGATATTGAAAAACCTATATCGAATAACTGATATTGCAAAACCGATATTGAAAAACCGATATTGAATCCGATATTAGAACCGATATTCAAAAACCGATATTGGAGAACAAATATTGAAAAACTGATATTGAAAAACCGATATTGAAAAACCTATATCGAATAACTGATATTGCAAAACCGATATTGAAAAACCGATATTGAATCCGATATTAGAACCGATATTCAAAAACCGATATTGGAGAACAAATATTGAAAAACTGATATCGAAAAAATGATATTGAGAAACTGATATTGCAAAACCGATATTGTTCTAAACCGATATTGAATCCGATATTAGAACCGATATTCAAAAACCGATATTGGAGAACAAATATTGAAAAACTGATATCGAAAAACTGATATTGAGAAACTGATATTGCAAAACCGATATTGTTCTAAACCGATATTCAAAAACCGATATAGAAAAACAAATGTTGAAAAACTGATATCGAAAAACTGATATTGAAAAACCGATATTGAAAAACTGATGTTGAATCCGATATTAGAACCGATATTCAAAAACCGATATTGGAGAACAAATATTGAAAAACTGATATTGAAAAACCGATATTGAAAAACCTATATCGAATAACTGATATTGCAAAACCGATATTGAAAAACCGATATTGAATCCGATATTAGAACCGATATTCAAAAACCGATATTGGAGAACAAATATTGAAAAACTGATATCGAAAAACTGATATCGAAAAACTGATATTGAAAAACCGATATTGAAAAACCGATATTGAATCCGATATTAGAACCGATATTCAAAAACCGATATTGGAGAACAAATATTGAAAAACTGATATTGAAAAACCGATATTGAAAAACAAATATTGAAAAACCGATATTGAAAAACTGATATCGAAAAACTGATATTGAGAAACTGATATTGCAAAACCGGTATTGTTCTAAACCGATATTGTAAAGCAAATATTGAAAAACTTATATCGAAAAACCGATATTGAAAAACCGATATTGAATCCGATATTAGAACCGATATTCAAAAACCGATATTGGAGAACAAATATTGAAAAACTGATATCGAAAAACTGATATCGAAAAACTGATATTGAAAAATCGATATTGAAAAACCGATATTGAATCCGATATTAGAACCGATATTCAAAAACCGATATTGGAGAACAAATATTGAAAAACTGATATTGAAAAACCGATATTGAAAAACAAATATTGAAAAACCGATATTGAAAAACTGATATCGAAAAACTGATATTGAGAAACTGATATTGCAAAACCGGTATTGTTCTAAACCGATATTGTAAAGCAAATATTGAAAAACTTATATCGAAAAACCGATATTGAAAAACCGATATTGAATCCGATATTAGAACCGATATTCAAAAACCGATATTGGAGAACAAATATTGAAAAACTGATATTGCAAATCCGATATTGAATCCGATATTAGAACCGATATTGAAAAACCGATATTGTAAAGCAAATATTGAAAAACTGATATCGAAAAACTGATATTGAAAAACCGATATTGAAAAACCGATATTGAAACCGATATTAGAACCGATATTGAAAAACAAATATTGAAAAACTGATATCGAAAAACTGATATTGAAAAACCGATATTGAAAAACCGATATTGAATCCTATATTAGAACCGATATTCAAAAACCGATATTGGAGAACAAATATTGAAAAACTGATATTGAAAAACCGATATTGAAAAACCTATATCGAATAACTGATATTGCAAAACCGATATTGAAAAACCGATATTGAATCCGATATTAGAACCGATATTCAAAAACCGATATTGGAGAACAAATATTGAAAAACTGATATTGAAAAACCGATATTGAAAAACCTATATCGAATAACTGATATTGCAAAACCGATATTGAAAAACCGATATTGAATCCGATATTAGAACCGATATTCAAAAACCGATATTGGAGAACAAATATTGAAAAACTGATATCGAAAAAATGATATTGAGAAACTGATATTGCAAAACCGATATTGTTCTAAACCGATATTGAATCCGATATTAGAACCGATATTCAAAAACCGATATTGGAGAACAAATATTGAAAAACTGATATCGAAAAACTGATATTGAGAAACTGATATTGCAAAACCGATATTGTTCTAAACCGATATTCAAAAACCGATATAGAAAAACAAATGTTGAAAAACTGATATCGAAAAACTGATATTGAAAAACCGATATTGAAAAACTGATATCGAAAAACTGATATCGAAAAACTGATATTGAAAAACCGATATTGAAAAACCGATATTGAATCCGATATTAGAACCGATATTCAAAAACCGATATTGGAGAACAAATATTGAAAAACTGATAATGAAAACCCGATATTGAAAAACAAATATTGAAAAACCCATATTGAAAAACTGATATTGAAACCGATATTAGAACCGATATTTAAAAACCGATAATGGAGAACAAATATTGAAAAACTGATATTGAAAAACCGATATTGAAAAACAAATATTGAAAAACCGATATTGAAAAACCGATATTGAAAAACTTATATCGAAAAACTGATATTGCAAAACCGATATTGAAACCGATATTAGAACCGATATTGAAAAACCGATATTGAAAAACCGATATTGAAAAACCGATATTGAAAAACCGATATTGTAAAGCAAATATTGAAAAACTGATATCGAAAAACTGATATTGAAAAACCGATATTGAAAAACCGATATTGGAACCGATATTAGAACCGATATTGAAAAACCGATATTGAATCCGATATTAGAACCGATATTCAAAAACCGATATTGGAGAACAAATATTGAAAAACTGATATTGAAAACCCGATATTGAAAAACAAATATTGAAAAACCCATATTGAAAAACTGATATTGAAACCGATATTAGAACCGATATTCAAAAACCGATAATGGAGAACAAATATTGAAAAACTGATATTGAAAAACCGATATTGAAAAACAAATATTGAAAAACCGATGTTGAAAAACCGATATTGAAAAACTTATATCGAAAAACTGATATTGCAAAACCGATATTGAAACCGATATTAGAACCGATATTGAAAAACCGATATTGAAAAACCGATATTGAAAAACCGATATTGAAACCGATATTAGAACCGATATTCAAAAACCGATATTGAAAAACCGATATTCAAAAACCTATATCGAATAACTGATATTGCAAAACCGATATTGAAAAACCGATATTGAATCCGATATTAGAACCGATATTCAAAAACCGATATTGAAACCGATATTAGAACCGATATTGAAAAACCGATATTGGAGAACAAATATTGAAAAACTGATATTGAAAAACAAATATTGAAAAACTGATATCGAAAAACTGATATTTGAAAAACCGATATTGAAAAACCGATATTGAATCCGATATTAGAACCGATATTCAAAAACCGATATTGGAGAATAAATATTGAAAAACCGATATTGAAAAACCGATATTGAAAAACAAATATTGAAGAACTGATATCGAAAAACTGATATTGAAAAACCGATATTGAAAAACCGATATTGAATCCGATATTAGAACCGATATTCAAAAACCGATATTGGAGAACAAATATTGAAAAACTGATATTGAAAAACCGATATTGAAAAACCTATATCGAATAACTGATATTGCAAAACCGATATTGAAAAACCGATATTGAATCCGATATTAGAACCGATATTCAAAAACCGATATTGGAGAACAAATATTGAAAAACTGATATTGAAAAACCGATATTGAAAAACCTATATCGAATAACTGATATTGCAAAACCGATATTGAAAAACCGATATTGAATCCGATATTAGAACCGATATTCAAAAACCGATATTGGAGAACAAATATTGAAAAACTGATATCGAAAAACTGATATCGAATAACTGATATTGCAAAACCGATATTGAAAAACCGATATTGAATCCGATATTAGAACCGATATTCAAAAACCGATATTGGAGAACAAATATTGAAAAACTGATATTGAAAAACCGATATTGAAAAACCTATATCGAATAACTGATATTGCAAAACCGATATTGAAAAACCGATATTGAATCCGATATTAGAACCGATATTCAAAAACCGATATTGGAGAACAAATATTGAAAAACTGATATCGAAAAAATGATATTGAGAAACTGATATTGCAAAACCGATATTGTTCTAAACCGATATTGAATCCGATATTAGAACCGATATTCAAAAACCGATATTGGAGAACAAATATTGAAAAACTGATATCGAAAAACTGATATTGCAAAACCGATATTGAAACCGATATTAGAACCGATATTGAAAAACCGATATTGGAGAACAAATATTGAAAAACTGATATTGAAAAACAAATATTGAAAAACTGATATCGAAAAACTGATATTGAAAAACCGATATTGAAAAACCGATATTGAATCCGATATTAGAACCGATATTCAAAAACCGATATTGGAGAACAAATATTGAAAAACCGATATTGAAAAACCGATATTGAAAAACAAATATTGAAGAACTGATATCGAAAAACTGATATTGAAAAACCGATATTGAAAAACCGATATTGAATCCGATATTAGAACCGATATTCAAAAACCGATATTGGAGAACAAATATTGAAAAACTGATATTGAAAAACCGATATTGAAAAACCTATATCGAATAACTGATATTGCAAAACCGATATTGAAAAACCGATATTGAATCCGATATTAGAACCGATATTCAAAAACCGATATTGGAGAACAAATATTGAAAAACTGATATTGAAAAACCGATATTGAAAAACCTATATCGAATAACTGATATTGCAAAACCGATATTGAAAAACCGATATTGAATCCGATATTAGAACCGATATTCAAAAACCGATATTGGAGAACAAATATTGAAAAACTGATATCGAAAAACTGATATCGAAAAACTGATATTGAAAAACCGATATTGAAAAACCGATATTGAAACCGATATTAGAACCGATATTCAAAAACCGATATTGAAAAACCGATATTCAAAAACCTATATCGAATAACTGATATTGCAAAACCGATATTGAAAAACCGATATTGAATCCGATATTAGAACCGATATTCAAAAACCGATATTGGAGAACAAATATTGAAAAACTGATATCGAAAAACTGATATCGAAAAACTGATATTGAAAAACCGATATTGAAAAACCGATATTGAATCCGATATTAGAACCGATATTCAAAAACCGATATTGGAGAACAAATATTGAAAAACTGATAATGAAAACCCGATATTGAAAAACAAATATTGAAAAACCCATATTGAAAAACTGATATTGAAACCGATATTAGAACCGATATTCAAAAACCGATAATGGAGAACAAATATTGAAAAACTGATATCGAAAAACTGATATTTGAAAAACCGATATTGAAAAACCGATATTGAATCCGATATTAGAACCGATATTCAAAAACCGATATTGGAGAATAAATATTGAAAAACCGATATTGAAAAACCGATATTGAAAAACAAATATTGAAGAACTGATATCGAAAAACTGATATTGAAAAACCGATATTGAAAAACCGATATTGAATCCGATATTAGAACCGATATTCAAAAACCGATATTGGAGAACAAATATTGAAAAACTGATATTGAAAAACCGATATTGAAAAACCTATATCGAATAACTGATATTGCAAAACCGATATTGAAAAACCGATATTGAATCCGATATTAGAACCGATATTCAAAAACCGATATTGGAGAACAAATATTGAAAAACTGATATTGAAAAACCGATATTGAAAAACCTATATCGAATAACTGATATTGCAAAACCGATATTGAAAAACCGATATTGAATCCGATATTAGAACCGATATTCAAAAACCGATATTGGAGAACAAATATTGAAAAACTGATATTGAAAAACCGATATTGAAAAACCTATATCGAATAACTGATATTGCAAAACCGATATTGAAAAACCGATACTGAATCCGATATTAGAACCGATATTCAAAAACCGATATTGGAGAACAAATATTGAAAAACTGATATCGAAAAAATGATATTGAGAAACTGATATTGCAAAACCGATATTGTTCTAAACCGATATTGAATCCGATATTAGAACCGATATTCAAAAACCGATATTGGAGAACAAATATTGAAAAACTGATATCGAAAAACTGATATTGAGAAACTGATATTGCAAAACCGATATTGTTCTAAACCGATATTCAAAAACCGATATAGAAAAACAAATGTTGAAAAACTGATATCGAAAAACTGATATTGAAAAACCGATATTGAAAAACTGATGTTGAATCCGATATTAGAACCGATATTCAAAAACCGATATTGGAGAACAAATATTGAAAAACTGATATTGAAAAACCGATATTGAAAAACCTATATCGAATAACTGATATTGCAAAACCGATATTGAAAAACCGATATTGAATCCGATATTAGAACCGATATTCAAAAACCGATATTGGAGAACAAATATTGAAAAACTGATATCGAAAAACTGATATCGAAAAACTGATATTGAAAAACCGATATTGAAAAACCGATATTGAATCCGATATTAGAACCGATATTCAAAAACCGATATTGGAGAACAAATATTGAAAAACTGATATTGAAAAACCGATATTGAAAAACAAATATTGAAAAACCGATATTGAAAAACTGATATCGAAAAACTGATATTGAGAAACTGATATTGCAAAACCGGTATTGTTCTAAACCGATATTGTAAAGCAAATATTGAAAAACTTATATCGAAAAACCGATATTGAAAAACCGATATTGAATCCGATATTAGAACCGATATTCAAAAACCGATATTGGAGAACAAATATTGAAAAACTGATATCGAAAAACTGATATCGAAAAACTGATATTGAAAAATCGATATTGAAAAACCGATATTGAATCCGATATTAGAACCGATATTCAAAAACCGATATTGGAGAACAAATATTGAAAAACTGATATTGCAAATCCGATATTGAATCCGATATTAGAACCGATATTGAAAAACCGATATTGTAAAGCAAATATTGAAAAACTGATATCGAAAAACTGATATTGAAAAACCGATATTGAAAAACCGATATTGAAACCGATATTAGAACCGATATTGAAAAACAAATATTGAAAAACTGATATCGAAAAACTGATATTGAAAAACCGATATTGAAAAACCGACATTGAATCCGATATTAGAACCGATATTCAAAAACCGATATTGGAGAACAAATATTGAAAAACTGATATTGAAAACCCGATATTGAAAAACAAATATTGAAAAACCCATATTGAAAAACTGATATTGAAACCGATATTAGAACCGATATTCAAAAACCGATAATGGAGAACAAATATTGAAAAACTGATATTGAAAAACCGATATTGAAAAACAAATATTGAAAAACCGATATTGAAAAACCGATATTGAAAAACTTATATCGAAAAACTGATATTGCAAAACCGATATTGAAACCGATATTAGAACCGATATTGAAAAACCGATATTGAAAAACCGATATTGAAAAACCGATATTGAAACCGATATTAGAACCGATATTCAAAAACCGATATTGAAAAACCGATATTCAAAAACCTATATCGAATAACTGATATTGCAAAACCGATGTTGAAAAACCGATATTGAATCCGATATTAGAACCGATATTCAAAAACCGATATTGAAACCGATATTAGAACCGATATTGAAAAACCGATATTGGAGAACAAATATTGAAAAACTGATATTGAAAAACAAATATTGAAAAACTGATATCGAAAAACTGATATTGAAAAACCGATATTGAAAAACCGATATTGAATCCGATATTAGAACCGATATTCAAAAACCGATATTGGAGAACAAATATTGAAAAACCGATATTGAAAAACCGATATTGAAAAACAAATATTGAAGAACTGATATCGAAAAACTGATATTGAAAAACCGATATTGAAAAACCGATATTGAATCCGATATTAGAACCGATATTCAAAAACCGATATTGGAGAACAAATATTGAAAAACTGATATTGAAAAACCGATATTGAAAAACCTATATCGAATAACTGATATTGCAAAACCGATATTGAAAAACCGATATTGAATCCGATATTAGAACCGATATTCAAAAACCGATATTGGAGAACAAATATTGAAAAACTGATATTGAAAAACCGATATTGAAAAACCTATATCGAATAACTGATATTGCAAAACCGATATTGAAAAACCGATATTGAATCCGATATTAGAACCGATATTCAAAAACCGATATTGGAGAACAAATATTGAAAAACTGATATCGAAAAAATGATATTGAGAAACTGATATTGCAAAACCGATATTGTTCTAAACCGATATTGAATCCGATATTAGAACCGATATTCAAAAACCGATATTGGAGAACAAATATTGAAAAACTGATATCGAAAAACTGATATTGAGAAACTGATATTGCAAAACCGATATTGTTCTAAACCGATATTCAAAAACCGATATAGAAAAACAAATGTTGAAAAACTGATATCGAAAAACTGATATTGAAAAACCGATATTGAAAAACTGATGTTGAATCCGATATTAGAACCGATATTCAAAAACCGATATTGGAGAACAAATATTGAAAAACTGATATTGAAAAACCGATATTGAAAAACCTATATCGAATAACTGATATTGCAAAACCGATATTGAGAAACCGATATTGAATCCGATATTAGAACCGATATTCAAAAACCGATATTGGAGAACAAATATTGAAAAACTGATATCGAAAAACTGATATCGAAAAACTGATATTGAAAAACCGATATTGAAAAACCGATATTGAATCCGATATTAGAACCGATATTCAAAAACCGATATTGGAGAACAAATATTGAAAAACTGATAATGAAAACCCGATATTGAAAAACAAATATTGAAAAACCCATATTGAAAAACTGATATTGAAACCGATATTAGAACCGATATTCAAAAACCGATAATGGAGAACAAATATTGAAAAACTGATATTGAAAAACCGATATTGAAAAACAAATATTGAAAAACCGATATTGAAAAACCGATATTGAAAAACTTATATCGAAAAACTGATATTGCAAAACCGATATTGAAACCGATATTAGAACCGATATTGAAAAACCGATATTGAAAAACCGATATTGAAAAACCGATATTGTAAAGCAAATATTGAAAAACTGATATCGAAAAACTGATATTGAAAAACCGATATTGAAAAACCGATATTGGAACCGATATTAGAACCGATATTGAAAAACCGATATTGAATCCGATATTAGAACCGATATTCAAAAACCGATATTGGAGAACAAATATTGAAAAACTGATATTGAAAACCCGATATTGAAAAACAAATATTGAAAAACCCATATTGAAAAACTGATATTGAAACCGATATTAGAACCGATTTTCAAAAACCGATAATGGAGAACAAATATTGAAAAACTGATATTGAAAAACCGATATTGAAAAACAAATATTGAAAAACCGATATTGAAAAACCGATATTGAAAAACTTATATCGAAAAACTGATATTGCAAAACCGATATTGAAACCGATATTAGAACCGATATTGAAAAACCGATATTGAAAAACCGATATTGAAAAACCGATATTGAAACCGATATTAGAACCGATATTCAAAAACCGATATTGAAAAACCGATATTCAAAAACCTATATCGAATAACTGATATTGCAAAACCGATATTGAAAAACCGATATTGAATCCGATATTAGAACCGATATTCAAAAACCGATATTGAAACCGATATTAGAACCGATATTGAAAAACCGATATTGGAGAACAAATATTGAAAAACTGATATTGAAAAACAAATATTGAAAAACTGATATCGAAAAACTGATATTTGAAAAACCGATATTGAAAAACCGATATTGAATCCGATATTAGAACCGATATTCAAAAACCGATATTGGAGAATAAATATTGAAAAACCGATATTGAAAAACCGATATTGAAAAACAAATATTGAAGAACTGATATCGAAAAACTGATATTGAAAAACCGATATTGAAAAACCGATATTGAATCCGATATTAGAACCGATATTCAAAAACCGATATTGGAGAACAAATATTGAAAAACTGATATTGAAAAACCGATATTGAAAAACCTATATCGAATAACTGATATTGCAAAACCGATATTGAAAAACCGATATTGAATCCGATATTAGAACCGATATTCAAAAACCGATATTGGAGAACAAATATTGAAAAACTGATATTGAAAAACCGATATTGAAAAACCTATATCGAATAACTGATATTGCAAAACCGATATTGAAAAACCGATATTGAATCCGATATTAGAACCGATATTCAAAAACCGATATTGGAGAACAAATATTGAAAAACTGATATCGAAAAACTGATATCGAATAACTGATATTGCAAAACCGATATTGAAAAACCGATATTGAATCCGATATTAGAACCGATATTCAAAAACCGATATTGGAGAACAAATATTGAAAAACTGATATTGAAAAACCGATATTGAAGAACCTATATCGAATAACTGATATTGCAAAACCGATATTGAAAAACCGATATTGAATCCGATATTAGAACCGATATTCAAAAACCGATATTGGAGAACAAATATTGAAAAACTGATATCGAAAAAATGATATTGAGAAACTGATATTGCAAAACCGATATTGTTCTAAACCGATATTGAATCCGATATTAGAACCGATATTCAAAAACCGATATTGGAGAACAAATATTGAAAAACTGATATCGAAAAACTGATATTGAGAAACTGATATTGCAAAACCGATATTGTTCTAAACCGATATTCAAAAACCGATATAGAAAAACAAATGTTGAAAAACTGATATCGAAAAACTGATATTGAAAAACCGATATTGAAAAACTGATGTTGAATCCGATATTAGAACCGATATTCAAAAACCGATATTGGAGAACAAATATTGAAAAACTGATATTGAAAAACCGATATTGAAAAACCTATATCGAATAACTGATATTGCAAAACCGATATGGAAAAACCGATATTGAATCCGATATTAGAACCGATATTCAAAAACCGATATTGGAGAACAAATATTGAAAAACTGATATCGAAAAACTGATATCGAAAAACTGATATTGAAAAACCGATATTGAAAAACTGATATTGAATCCGATATTAGAACCGATATTCAAAAACCGATATTGGAGAACAAATATTGAAAAACTGATATTGAAAAACCGATATTGAAAAACAAATATTGAAAAACCGATATTGAAAAACTGATATCGAAAAACTGATATTGAGAAACTGATATTGCAAAACCGGTATTGTTCTAAACCGATATTGTAAAGCAAATATTGAAAAACTTATATCGAAAAACCGATATTGAAAAACCGATATTGAATCCGATATTAGAACCGATATTCAAAAACCGATATTGGAGAACAAATATTGAAAAACTGATATCGAAAAACTGATATCGAAAAACTGATATTGAAAAATCGATATTGAAAAACCGATATTGAATCCGATATTAGAACCGATATTCAAAAACCGATATTGGAGAACAAATATTGAAAAACTGATATTGAAAAACCGATATTGAAAAACAAATATTGAAAAACCGATATTGAAAAACTGATATCGAAAAACTGATATTGAGAAACTGATATTGCAAAACCGGTATTGTTCTAAACCGATATTGTAAAGCAAATATTGAAAAACTTATATCGAAAAACCGATATTGAAAAACCGATATTGAATCCGATATTAGAACCGATATTGAAAAACCGATATTGTAAAGCAAATATTGAAAAACTGATATCGAAAAACTGATATTGAAAACCCGATATTGAAAAACAAATATTGAAAAACCCATATTGAAAAACTGATATTGAAACCGATATTAGAACCGATATTCAAAAACCGATAATGGAGAACAAATATTGAAAAACTGATATTGAAAAACCGATATTGAAAAACAAATATTGAAAAACCGATATTGAAAAACCGATATTGAAAAACTTATATCGAAAAACTGATATTGCAAAACCGATATTGAAACCGATATTAGAACCGATATTGAAAAACCGATATTGAAAAACCGATATTGAAAAACCGATATTGTAAAGCAAATATTGAAAAACTGATATCGAAAAACTGATATTGAAAAACCGATATTGAAAAACCGATATTGGAACCGATATTAGAACCGATATTGAAAAACCGATATTGAATCCGATATTAGAACCGATATTCAAAAACCGATATTGGAGAACAAATATTGAAAAACTGATATTGAAAACCCGATATTGAAAAACAAATATTGAAAAACCCATATTGAAAAACTGATATTGAAACCGATATTAGAACCGATTTTCAAAAACCGATAATGGAGAACAAATATTGAAAAACTGATATTGAAAAACCGATATTGAAAAACAAATATTGAAAAACCGATATTGAAAAACCGATATTGAAAAACTTATATCGAAAAACTGATATTGCAAAACCGATATTGAAACCGATATTAGAACCGATATTGAAAAACCGATATTGAAAAACCGATATTGAAAAACCGATATTGAAACCGATATTAGAACCGATATTCAAAAACCGATATTGAAAAACCGATATTCAAAAACCTATATCGAATAACTGATATTGCAAAACCGATATTGAAAAACCGATATTGAATCCGATATTAGAACCGATATTCAAAAACCGATATTGAAACCGATATTAGAACCGATATTGAAAAACCGATATTGGAGAACAAATATTGAAAAACTGATATTGAAAAACAAATATTGAAAAACTGATATCGAAAAACTGATATTTGAAAAACCGATATTGAAAAACCGATATTGAATCCGATATTAGAACCGATATTCAAAAACCGATATTGGAGAATAAATATTGAAAAACCGATATTGAAAAACCGATATTGAAAAACAAATATTGAAGAACTGATATCGAAAAACTGATATTGAAAAACCGATATTGAAAAACCGATATTGAATCCGATATTAGAACCGATATTCAAAAACCGATATTGGAGAACAAATATTGAAAAACTGATATTGAAAAACCGATATTGAAAAACCTATATCGAATAACTGATATTGCAAAACCGATATTGAAAAACCGATATTGAATCCGATATTAGAACCGATATTCAAAAACCGATATTGGAGAACAAATATTGAAAAACTGATATTGAAAAACCGATATTGAAAAACCTATATCGAATAACTGATATTGCAAAACCGATATTGAAAAACCGATATTGAATCCGATATTAGAACCGATATTCAAAAACCGATATTGGAGAACAAATATTGAAAAACTGATATCGAAAAACTGATATCGAATAACTGATATTGCAAAACCGATATTGAAAAACCGATATTGAATCCGATATTAGAACCGATATTCAAAAACCGATATTGGAGAACAAATATTGAAAAACTGATATTGAAAAACCGATATTGAAGAACCTATATCGAATAACTGATATTGCAAAACCGATATTGAAAAACCGATATTGAATCCGATATTAGAACCGATATTCAAAAACCGATATTGGAGAACAAATATTGAAAAACTGATATCGAAAAAATGATATTGAGAAACTGATATTGCAAAACCGATATTGTTCTAAACCGATATTGAATCCGATATTAGAACCGATATTCAAAAACCGATATTGGAGAACAAATATTGAAAAACTGATATCGAAAAACTGATATTGAGAAACTGATATTGCAAAACCGATATTGTTCTAAACCGATATTCAAAAACCGATATAGAAAAACAAATGTTGAAAAACTGATATCGAAAAACTGATATTGAAAAACCGATATTGAAAAACTGATGTTGAATCCGATATTAGAACCGATATTCAAAAACCGATATTGGAGAACAAATATTGAAAAACTGATATTGAAAAACCGATATTGAAAAACCTATATCGAATAACTGATATTGCAAAACCGATATGGAAAAACCGATATTGAATCCGATATTAGAACCGATATTCAAAAACCGATATTGGAGAACAAATATTGAAAAACTGATATCGAAAAACTGATATCGAAAAACTGATATTGAAAAACCGATATTGAAAAACCGATATTGAATCCGATATTAGAACCGATATTCAAAAACCGATATTGGAGAACAAATATTGAAAAACTGATATTGAAAAACCGATATTGAAAAACAAATATTGAAAAACCGATATTGAAAAACTGATATCGAAAAACTGATATTGAGAAACTGATATTGCAAAACCGGTATTGTTCTAAACCGATATTGTAAAGCAAATATTGAAAAACTTATATCGAAAAACCGATATTGAAAAACCGATATTGAATCCGATATTAGAACCGATATTCAAAAACCGATATTGGAGAACAAATATTGAAAAACTGATATCGAAAAACTGATATCGAAAAACTGATATTGAAAAATCGATATTGAAAAACCGATATTGAATCCGATATTAGAACCGATATTCAAAAACCGATATTGGAGAACAAATATTGAAAAACTGATATTGAAAAACCGATATTGAAAAACAAATATTGAAAAACCGATATTGAAAAACTGATATCGAAAAACTGATATTGAGAAACTGATATTGCAAAACCGGTATTGTTCTAAACCGATATTGTAAAGCAAATATTGAAAAACTTATATCGAAAAACCGATATTGAAAAACCGATATTGAATCCGATATTAGAACCGATATTCAAAAACCGATATTGGAGAACAAATATTGAAAAACCGATATTGCAAATCCGATATTGAATCCGATATTAGAACCGATATTGAAAAACCGATATTGTAAAGCAAATATTGAAAAACTGATATCGAAAAACTGATATTGAAAAACCGATATTGAAAAACCGATATTGAAACCGATATTAGAACCGATATTGAAAAACAAATATTGAAAAACTGATATCGAAAAACTGATATTGAAAAACCGATATTGAAAAACCGATATTGAATCCGATATTAGAACCGATATTCAAAAACCGATATTGGAGAACAAATATTGAAAAACTGATATTGCAAAACCGATATTGAAACCGATATTAGAACCGATATTGAAAAACCGATATTGAAAAACCGATATTGTAAAGCAAATATTGAAAAACTGATATCGAAAAACTGATATTGAAAAACCGATATTGAAAAACCGATATTGAAACCGATATTAGAACCGATATTGAAAAACCGATATTGAATCCGATATTAGAACCGATATTCAAAAACCGATATTGGAGAACAAATATTGAAAAACTGATATTGAAAACCCGATATTGAAAAACAAATATTGAAAAACCCATATTGAAAAACTGATATTGAAACCGATATTAGAACCGATATTCAAAAACCGATAATGGAGAACAAATATTGAAAAACTGATATCGAAAAACTGATATTGAGAAACTGATATTGCAAAACCGATATTGTTCTAAACCGATATTCAAAAACCGATATAGAAAAACAAATGTTGAAAAACTGATATCGAAAAACTGATATTGAAAAACCGATATTGAAAAACTGATGTTGAATCCGATATTAGAACCGATATTGAAAAACCGATATTGGAGAACAAATATTGAAAAACTGATATTGAAAAACAAATATTGAAAAACTGATATTGAAAAACCGATATTGAAAAACAAATATTGAAAAACCGATATTGAAACCGATATTGAAACCGATATTAGAACCGATATTGAAAAACCGATATTGAAAAACAAATATTGAAGAACTGATATCGAAAAACTGATATTGAAAAACCGATATTGAAAAACCGATATTGAATCCGATATTAGAACCGATATTCAAAAACCGATATTGGAGAACAAATATTGAAAAACTGATATTGAAAAACCGATATTGAAAAACCTATATCGAATAACTGATATTGCAAAACCGATATCGAAAAACCGATATTGAATCCGATATTAGAACCGATATTCAAAAACCGATATTGGAGAACAAATATTGAAAAACTGATATTGAAAAACCGATATTGAAAAACCGATATTGAAAAACCGATATTGAAACCGATATTAGAACCGATATTGAAAAACAGATATTGAAAAACAAATATTGAAGAACTGATATCGAAAAACTGATATTGAAAAACCGATATTGAAAAACCGATATTGAATCCGATATTAGATCCGATATTCAAAAACCGATATTGGAGAACAAATATTGAAAAACTGATATCGAAAAACTGATATTGAGAAACTGATATCGAAAAACTGATATTGAGAAACTGATACTGAATCCGATATTAGAACCGATATTCAAAAACCGATATTGAAAACCAAATATTGAAAAACCGATATTGAAAAACCGATATTGAAAAACCGATATAGAAAAACCTATATGGAAAAACTGATATTGCAAAACCGATATTGAATCCGATATTAGAACCGATATTGAAAAACAGATATTGAAAAACAAATATTGAAGAACTGATATCGAAAAACTGATATTGAAAAACCGATATTGAAAAACCGATATTGAAAAACCGATATTGCAAAACCGATATTGAAAAACCGATATTGAATCCGATATTAGAACCGATATTCAAAAACCGATATTGGAGAACAAATATTGAAAAACTGATATTGAAAAACCGATATTGAAAAACCGATATTGAAAAACCGATATTGAATCCGATATTAGAACCGATATTCAAAATCCGATATTGGAGAACAAATATTGAAAAACTGATATTGCAAAACCGATATTGAATCCGATATTAGAACCGATATTGAAAAACCGATATTGAATCCGATATTAGAACCGATATTCAAAAACCGATATTGGAGAACAAATATTGAAAAACTGATATTGAAAAACCGATATTGAAAAACCTATATCGAATAACTGATATTGCAAAACCGATATTGAAAAACCGATATTGAATCCGATATTAGAACCGATATTCAAAAACCGATATTGGAGAACAAATATTGAAAAACTGATATTGAAAAACCGATATTGAAAAACCGATATTGAAAAACCGATATTGAAACCGATATTAGAACCGATATTGAAAAACAAATATTGAAAAACTGATATCGAAAAACTGATATTGAAAAACCGATATTGAAAAACCGATATTGAATCCGATATTAGAACCGATATTCAAAAACCGATATTGGAGAACAAATATTGAAAAACTGATATTGAAAACCCGATATTGAAAAACAAATATTGAAAAACCCATATTGAAAAACTGATATTGAAACCGATATTAGAACCGATATTCAAAAACCGATAATGGAGAACAAATATTGAAAAACTGATATTGAAAAACCGATATTGGAAAACCTATATCGAATAACTGATATTGCAAAACCGATATTGAAAAACCGATATTGAATCCGATATTAGAACCGATATTCAAAAACCGATATTGGAGAACAAATATTGAAAAACTGATATCGAAAAACTGATATCGAAAAACTGATATTGAAAAACCGATATTGAAAAACCGATATTGAATCCGATATTAGAACCGATATTCAAAAACCGATATTGGAGAACAAATATTGAAAAACTGATATTGAAAAACCGATATTGAAAATCCTATATCGAAAAACCGATATTGAAACCGATATTAGAACCGATATTGAAAAACCGATATTGAAAAACAAATATTGGAAAACTGATATCGAAAAACTGATATTGAAAAACCGATATTGAAAAACCGATATTGAAAAACCGATATTGAAACCGATATTAGAACCGATATTGAAAAACAAATATTGAAAAACTGATATCGAAAAACTGATATTGAAAAACCGATATTGAAAAACCGATATTGAATCCGATATTAGAACCGATATTCAAAAACCGATATTGGAGAACAAATATTGAAAAACTGATATTGAAAACCCGATATTGAAAAACAAATATTGAAAAACCCATATTGAAAAACTGATATTGAAACCGATATTAGAACCGATATTCAAAAACCGATAATGGAGAACAAATATTGAAAAACTGATATTGAAAAACCGATATTGAAAAACAAATATTGAAAAACCGATATTGAAAAACCGATATTGAAAAACTTATATCGAAAAACTGATATTGCAAAACCGATATTGAAACCGATATTAGAACCGATATTGAAAAACCGATATTGAAAAACCGATATTGAAACCGATATTAGAACCGATATTCAAAAACCGATATTGAAAAACCGATATTCAAAAACCTATATCGAATAACTGATATTGCAAAACCGATATTGAAAAACCGATATTGAATCCGATATTAGAACCGATATTCAAAAACCGATATTGAAACCGATATTAGAACCGATATTCAAAAACCGATAATGGAGAACAAATATTGAAAAACTGATATCGAAAAACTGATATTGAGAAACTGATATTGCAAAACCGATATTGTTCTAAACCGATATTCAAAAACCGATATAGAAAAACAAATGTTGAAAAACTGATATCGAAAAACTGATATTGAAAAACCGATATTGAAAAACTGATGTTGAATCCGATATTAGAACCGATATTGAAAAACCGATATTGGAGAACAAATATTGAAAAACTGATATTGAAAAACAAATATTGAAAAACTGATATTGAAAAACCGATATTGAAAAACAAATATTGAAAAACCGATATTGAAACCGATATTGAAACCGATATTAGAACCGATATTGAAAAACCGATATTGAAAAACAAATATTGAAGAACTGATATCGAAAAACTGATATTGAAAAACCGATATTGAAAAACCGATATTGAATCCGATATTAGAACCGATATTCAAAAACCGATATTGGAGAACAAATATTGAAAAACTGATATTGAAAAACCGATATTGAAAAACCTATATCGAATAACTGATATTGCAAAACCGATATCGAAAAACCGATATTGAATCCGATATTAGAACCGATATTCAAAAACCGATATTGGAGAACAAATATTGAAAAACTGATATTGAAAAACCGATATTGAAAAACCGATATTGAAAAACCGATATTGAAACCGATATTAGAACCGATATTGAAAAACAGATATTGAAAAACAAATATTGAAGAACTGATATCGAAAAACTGATATTGAAAAACCGATATTGAAAAACCGATATTGAATCCGATATTAGATCCGATATTCAAAAACCGATATTGGAGAACAAATATTGAAAAACTGATATCGAAAAACTGATATTGAGAAACTGATATCGAAAAACTGATATTGAGAAACTGATACTGAATCCGATATTAGAACCGATATTCAAAAACCGATATTGAAAACCAAATATTGAAAAACCGATATTGAAAAACCGATATTGAAAAACCGATATAGAAAAACCTATATGGAAAAACTGATATTGCAAAACCGATATTGAATCCGATATTAGAACCGATATTGAAAAACAGATATTGAAAAACAAATATTGAAGAACTGATATCGAAAAACTGATATTGAAAAACCGATATTGAAAAACCGATATTGAAAAACCGATATTGCAAAACCGATATTGAAAAACCGATATTGAATCCGATATTAGAACCGATATTCAAAAACCGATATTGGAGAACAAATATTGAAAAACTGATATTGAAAAACCGATATTGAAAAACCGATATTGAAAAACCGATATTGAATCCGATATTAGAACCGATATTCAAAATCCGATATTGGAGAACAAATATTGAAAAACTGATATTGCAAAACCGATATTGAATCCGATATTAGAACCGATATTGAAAAACCGATATTGAATCCGATATTAGAACCGATATTCAAAAACCGATATTGGAGAACAAATATTGAAAAACTGATATTGAAAAACCGATATTGAAAAACCTATATCGAATAACTGATATTGCAAAACCGATATTGAAAAACCGATATTGAATCCGATATTAGAACCGATATTCAAAAACCGATATTGGAGAACAAATATTGAAAAACTGATATTGAAAAACCGATATTGAAAAACCGATATTGAAAAACCGATATTGAAACCGATATTAGAACCGATATTGAAAAACAAATATTGAAAAACTGATATCGAAAAACTGATATTGAAAAACCGATATTGAAAAACCGATATTGAATCCGATATTAGAACCGATATTCAAAAACCGATATTGGAGAACAAATATTGAAAAACTGATATTGAAAACCCGATATTGAAAAACAAATATTGAAAAACCCATATTGAAAAACTGATATTGAAACCGATATTAGAACCGATATTCAAAAACCGATAATGGAGAACAAATATTGAAAAACTGATATTGAAAAACCGATATTGGAAAACCTATATCGAATAACTGATATTGCAAAACCGATATTGAAAAACCGATATTGAATCCGATATTAGAACCGATATTCAAAAACCGATATTGGAGAACAAATATTGAAAAACTGATATCGAAAAACTGATATCGAAAAACTGATATTGAAAAACCGATATTGAAAAACCGATATTGAATCCGATATTAGAACCGATATTCAAAAACCGATATTGGAGAACAAATATTGAAAAACTGATATTGAAAAACCGATATTGAAAATCCTATATCGAAAAACCGATATTGAAACCGATATTAGAACCGATATTGAAAAACCGATATTGAAAAACAAATATTGGAAAACTGATATCGAAAAACTGATATTGAAAAACCGATATTGAAAAACCGATATTGAAAAACCGATATTGAAACCGATATTAGAACCGATATTGAAAAACAAATATTGAAAAACTGATATCGAAAAACTGATATTGAAAAACCGATATTGAAAAACCGATATTGAATCCGATATTAGAACCGATATTCAAAAACCGATATTGGAGAACAAATATTGAAAAACTGATATTGAAAACCCGATATTGAAAAACAAATATTGAAAAACCCATATTGAAAAACTGATATTGAAACCGATATTAGAACCGATATTCAAAAACCGATAATGGAGAACAAATATTGAAAAACTGATATTGAAAAACCGATATTGAAAAACAAATATTGAAAAACCGATATTGAAAAACCGATATTGAAAAACTTATATCGAAAAACTGATATTGCAAAACCGATATTGAAACCGATATTAGAACCGATATTGAAAAACCGATATTGAAAAACCGATATTGAAACCGATATTAGAACCGATATTCAAAAACCGATATTGAAAAACCGATATTCAAAAACCTATATCGAATAACTGATATTGCAAAACCGATATTGAAAAACCGATATTGAATCCGATATTAGAACCGATATTCAAAAACCGATATTGAAACCGATATTAGAACCGATATTGAAAAACCGATATTGGAGAACAAATATTGAAAAACTGATATTGAAAAACAAATATTGAAAAACTGATATCGAAAAACTGATATTGAAAAACCGATATTGAAAAACCGATATTGAATCCGATATTAGAACCGATATTCAAAAACCGATATTGGAGAACAAATATTGAAAAACTGATATTGAAAAACCGATATTGAAAAACAAATATTGAAAAACCGATATTGAAACCGATATTGAAACCGATATTAGAACCGATATTGAAAAACCGATATTGAAAAACAAATATTGAAGAACTGATATCGAAAAACTGATATTGAAAAACCGATATTGAAAAACCGATATTGAAACCGATATTAGAACCGATATTCAAAAACCGATATTGGAGAACAAATATTGAAAAACTGATATTGAAAAACCGATATTGAAAAACCGATATTGAAAAACCGATATTGAAACCGATATTAGAACCGATATTGAAAAACAGATATTGAAAAACAAATATTGAAGAACTGATATCGAAAAACTGATATTGAAAAACCGATATTGAAAAACCGATATTGAATCCGATATTAGAAACGATATTCAAAAACCGATATTGGAGAACAAATATTGAAAAACTGATATCGAAAAACTGATATTGAGAAACTGATATTGCAAAACCGATATTGTTCTAAACCGATATTCAAAAACCGATATAGAAAAACAAATGTTGAAAAACTGATATCGAAAAACTGATATTGAAAAACCGATATTGAAAAACTGATGTTGAATCCGATATTAGAACCGATATTCAAAAACCGATATTGGAGAACAAATATTGAAAAACTGATATTGAAAAACCGATATTGAAAATCCTATATCGAATAACTGATATTGCAAAACCGATATTGAAAAACCGATATTGAATCCGATATTAGAACCGATATTCAAAAACCGATATTGGAGAACAAATATTGAAAAACTGATATCGAAAAACTGATATCGAAAAACTGATATTGAAAAACCGATATTGAAAAACCGATATTGAATCCGATATTAGAACCGATATTCAAAAACCGATATTGGAGAACAAATATTGAAAAACTGATATTGAAAAACCGATATTGAAAATCCTATATCGAAAAACCGATATTGAAACCGATATTAGAACCGATATTGAAAAACCGATATTGAAAAACAAATATTGAAAAACTGATATCGAAAAACTGATATTGAAAAACCGATATTGAAAAACCGATGTTGAATCCGATATTAGAACCGATATTCAAAAACCGATATTGGAGAACAAATATTGAAAAACTGATATTGAAAAACCGATATTGAAAAACCGATATTGAAAAACCGATATTGAAACCGATATTAGAACCGATATTGAAAAACCGATATTGAAAAACAAATATTGAAAAACTGATATCGAAAAACTGATATTGCAAAACCGATATTGAATCCGATATTAGAACCGATATTCAAAAACCGATATTGGAGAACAAATATTGAAAAACTGATATCGAAAAACTGATATTGAAAAACCGATATTGAAAAACCGATATTGAATCCGATATTAGAACCGATATTCAAAAACCGATATTGGAGAACAAATATTGAAAAACTGATATTGAAAAACCGATATTGAAAATCCTATATCGAAAAACCGATATTGAAACCGATATTAGAACCGATATTGAAAAACCGATATTGAAAAACAAATATTGAAAAACTGATATCGAAAAACTGATATTGAAAAACCGATATTGAAAAACCGATGTTGAATCCGATATTAGAACCGATATTCAAAAACCGATATTGGAGAACAAATATTGAAAAACTGATATTGAAAAACCGATATTGAAAAACCGATATTGAAAAACCGATATTGAAACCGATATTAGAACCGATATTGAAAAACCGATATTGAAAAACAAATATTGAAAAACTGATATCGAAAAACTGATATTGCAAAACCGATATTGAAAAACCGATATTGAATCCGATATTAGAACCGATATTCAAAAACCGATATTGGAGAACAAATATTGAAAAACTGATATCGAAAAACTGATATTGAAAAACCGATATTGAAAAACCGATATTGAATCCGATATTAGAACCGATATTCAAAAACCGATATTGGAGAACAAATATTGAAAAACTGATATTGAAAACCCGATATTGAAAAACAAATATTGAAAAACCCATATTGAAAAACTGATATTGAAACCGATATTAGAACCGATATTCAAAAACCGATAATGGAGAACAAATATTGAAAAACTGATATTGAAAAACCGATATTGAAAAACAAATATTGAAGAACCGATATTGAAGAACCGATATTGAAAAACTTATATCGAAAAACTGATATTGCAAAACCGATATTGAAACCGATATTAGAACCGATATTGAAAAACCGATATTGAAAAACCGATATTGAAAAACCGATATTGAAACCGATATTAGAACCGATATTCAAAAACCGATATTGAAAAACCGATATTCAAAAACCTATATCGAATAACTGATATTGCAAAACCGATATTGAAAAACCGATATTGAATCCGATATTAGAACCGATATTCAAAAACCGATATTGAAACCGATATTAGAACCGATATTCAAAAACCGATATTGGAGAACAAATATTGAAAAACTGATATTGAAAAACCGATATTGAAAAACCTATATCGAATAACTGATATTGCAAAACCGATATTGAAAAACCGATATTGAATCCGATATTAGAACCGATATTCAAAAACCGATATTGAAAAACCGATATTGAAAAACTTATATCGAAAAACTGATATTGCAAAACCGATATTGAAACCGATATTAGAACCGATATTGAAAAACCGATATTGAAAAACCGATATTGAAAAACCGATATTGAAAAACCGATATTGAAACCGATATTAGAACCGATATTGAAAAACAGATATTGATAAACAAATATTGAAGAACTGATATCGAAAAACTGATATTGAAAAACCGATATTGAAAAACCGATATTGAATCCGATATTAGATCCGATATTCAAAAACCGATATTGGAGAACAAATATTGAAAAACTGATATCGAAAAACTGATATTGAGAAACTGATATCGAAAAACTGATATTGAGAAACTGATATTGAATCCGATATTAGAACCGATATTCAAAAACCGATATTGAAAACCAAATATTGAAAAACCGATATTGAAAAACCGATATTGAAAAACCGATATAGAAAAACCTATATGGAAAAACTGATATTGCAAAACCGATATTGAATCCGATATTAGAACCGATATTGAAAAACCGATATTGTAAAGCAAATATTGAAAAACTGATATCGAAAAACTGATATTGAAAAACCGATATTGAAAAACCGATATTGAAACCGATATTAGAACCGATATTGAAAAACCGATATTGAAAAACAAATATTGAAAAACTGATATCGAAAAACTGATATTGAAAAACCGATATTGAAAAACCGATATTGAATCCGATATTAGAACCGATATTCAAAAACCGATATTGGAGAACAAATATTGAAAAACTGATATTGAAAAACCGATATTGAAAAACAAATATTGAAAAACCCATATTGAAAAACTGATATTGAAACCGATATTAGAACCGATATTCAAAAACCGATAATGGAGAACAAATATTGAAAAACTGATATTGAAAAACCGATATTGAAAAACAAATATTGAAAAACCGATATTGAAAAACCGATATTGAAAAACTTATATCGAAAAACTGATATTGCAAAACCGATATTGAAACCGATATTAGAACCGATATTGAAAAACCGATATTGAAAAACCGATATTGAAAAACCGATATTGAAACCGATATTAGAACCGATATTCAAAAACCGATATTGAAAAACCGATATTCAAAAACCTATATCGAATAACTGATATTGCAAAACCGATATTGAAAAACCGATATTGAATCCGATATTAGAACCGATATTCAAAAACCGATATTGAAACCGATATTAGAACCGATATTGAAAAACCGATATTGGAGAACAAATATTGAAAAACTGATATTGAAAAACAAATATTGAAAAACTGATATCGAAAAACTGATATTGAAAAACCGATATTGAAAAACCGATATTGAATCCGATATTAGAACCGATATTCAAAAACCGATATTGGAGAACAAATATTGAAAAACTGATATTGAAAAACCGATATTGAAAAACAAATATTGAAAAACCGATATTGAAACCGATATTGAAACCGATATTAGAACCGATATTGAAAAACCGATATTGAAAAACAAATATTGAAGAACTGATATCGAAAAACTGATATTGAAAAACCGATATTGAAAAACCGATATTGAATCCGATATTAGAACCGATATTCAAAAACCGATATTGGAGAACAAATATTGAAAAACTGATATTGAAAAACCGATATTGAAAAACCTATATCGAATAACTGATATTGCAAAACCGATATTGAAAAACCGATATTGAATCCGATATTAGAACCGATATTCAAAAACCGATATTGGAGAACAAATATTGAAAAACTGATATTGAAAAACCGATATTGAAAAACCGATATTGAAAAACCGATATTGAAACCGATATTAGAACCGATATTGAAAAACAAATATTGAAAAACTGATATCGAAAAACTGATATTGAAAAACCGATATTGAAAAACCGATATTGAATCCGATATTAGAACCGATATTCAAAAACCGATATTGGAGAACAAATATTGAAAAACTGATATTGAAAACCCGATATTGAAAAACAAATATTGAAAAACCCATATTGAAAAACTGATATTGAAACCGATATTAGAACCGATATTCAAAAACCGATAATGGAGAACAAATATTGAAAAACTGATATTGAAAAACCGATATTGAAAAACCTATATCGAATAACTGATATTGCAAAACCGATATTGAAAAACCGATATTGAATCCGATATTAGAACCGATATTCAAAAACCGATATTGGAGAACAAATATTGAAAAACTGATATCGAAAAACTGATATCGAAAAACTGATACTGAAAAACCGATATTGAAAAACCGATATTGAATCCGATATTAGAACCGATATTCAAAAACCGATATTGGAGAACAAATATTGAAAAACTGATATTGAAAAACCGATATTGAAAATCCTATATCGAAAAACCGATATTGAAACCGATATTAGAACCGATATTGAAAAACCCATATTGAAAAACAAATATTGGAAAACTGATATCGAAAAACTGATATTGAAAAACCGATATTGAAAAACCGATATTGAAACCGATATTAGAACCGATATTGAAAAACAAATATTGAAAAACTGATATCGAAAAACTGATATTGAAAAACCGATATTGAAAAACCGATATTGAATCCGATATTAGAACCGATATTCAAAAACCGATATTGGAGAACAAATATTGAAAAACTGATATTGAAAACCCGATATTGAAAAACAAATATTGAAAAACCCATATTGAAAAACTGATATTGAAACCGATATTAGAACCGATATTCAAAAACCGATAATGGAGAACAAATATTGAAAAACTGATATTGAAAAACCGATATTGAAAAACAAATATTGAAAAACCGATATTGAAAAACCGATATTGAAAAACTTATATCGAAAAACTGATATTGCAAAACCGATATTGAAACCGATATTAGAACCGATATTGAAAAACCGATATTGAAAAACCGATATTGAAACCGATATTAGAACCGATATTCAAAAACCGATATTGAAAAACCGATATTCAAAAACCTATATCGAATAACTGATATTGCAAAACCGATATTGAAAAACCGATATTGAATCCGATATTAGAACCGATATTCAAAAACCGATATTGAAACCGATATTAGAACCGATATTGAAAAACCGATATTGGAGAACAAATATTGAAAAACTGATATTGAAAAACCGATATTGAAAAACCGATATTGAAAAACAAATATTGAAAAACCGATATTGAAACCGATATTGAAACCGATATTAGAACCGATATTGAAAAACCGATATTGAAAAACAAATATTGAAGAACTGATATCGAAAAACTGATATTGAAAAACCGATATTGAAAAACCGATATTGAATCCGATATTAGAACCGATATTCAAAAACCGATATTGGAGAACAAATATTGAAAAACTGATATTGAAAAACCGATATTGAAAAACCTATATCGAATAACTGATATTGCAAAACCGATATTGAAAAACCGATATTGAATCCGATATTAGAACCGATATTCAAAAACCGATATTGGAGAACAAATATTGAAAAACTGATATTGAAAAACCGATATTGAAAAACCGATATTGAAAAACCGATATTGAAACCGATATTAGAACCGATATTGAAAAACAAATATTGAAAAACTGATATCGAAAAACTGATATTTAAAAACCGATATTGAAAAACCGATATTGAATCCGATATTAGAACCGATATTCAAAAACCGATATTGGAGAACAAATATTGAAAAACTGATATTGAAAACCCGATATTGAAAAACAAATATTGAAAAACCCATATTGAAAAACTGATATTGAAACCGATATTAGAACCGATATTCAAAAACCGATAATGGAGAACAAATATTGAAAAACTGATATTGAAAAACCGATATTGAAAAACCTATATCGAATAACTGATATTGCAAAACCGATATTGAAAAACCGATATTGAATCCGATATTAGAACCGATATTCAAAAACCGATATTGGAGAACAAATATTGAAAAACTGATATCGAAAAACTGATATCGAAAAACTGATATTGAAAAACCGATATTGAAAAACCGATATTGAATCCGATATTAGAACCGATATTCAAAAACCGATATTGGAGAACAAATATTGAAAAACTGATATTGAAAAACCGATATTGAAAATCCTATATCGAAAAACCGATATTGAAACCGATATTAGAACCGATATTGAAAAACCCATATTGAAAAACAAATATTGGAAAACTGATATCGAAAAACTGATATTGAAAAACCGATATTGAAAAACCGATATTGAAACCGATATTAGAACCGATATTGAAAAACAAATATTGAAAAACTGATATCGAAAAACTGATATTGAAAAACCGATATTGAAAAACCGATATTGAATCCGATATTAGAACCGATATTCAAAAACCGATATTGGAGAACAAATATTGAAAAACTGATATTGAAAACCCGATATTGAAAAACAAATATTGAAAAACCCATATTGAAAAACTGATATTGAAACCGATATTAGAACCGATATTCAAAAACCGATATTGGAGAACAAATATTGAAAAACTGATATTGAAAAACCGATATTGAAAAACCGATATTGAAAAACCGATATTGAAACCGATATTAGAACCGATATTGAAAAACAAATATTGAAAAACTGATATCGAAAAACTGATATTTAAAAACCGATATTGAAAAACCGATATTGAATCCGATATTAGAACCGATATTCAAAAACCGATATTGGAGAACAAATATTGAAAAACTGATATTGAAAACCCGATATTGAAAAACAAATATTGAAAAACCCATATTGAAAAACTGATATTGAAACCGATATTAGAACCGATATTCAAAAACCGATAATGGAGAACAAATATTGAAAAACTGATATTGAAAAACCGATATTGAAAAACCTATATCGAATAACTGATATTGCAAAACCGATATTGAAAAACCGATATTGAATCCGATATTAGAACCGATATTCAAAAACCGATATTGGAGAACAAATATTGAAAAACTGATATCGAAAAACTGATATCGAAAAACTGATATTGAAAAACCGATATTGAAAAACCGATATTGAATCCGATATTAGAACCGATATTCAAAAACCGATATTGGAGAACAAATATTGAAAAACTGATATTGAAAAACCGATATTGAAAATCCTATATCGAAAAACCGATATTGAAACCGATATTAGAACCGATATTGAAAAACCCATATTGAAAAACAAATATTGGAAAACTGATATCGAAAAACTGATATTGAAAAACCGATATTGAAAAACCGATATTGAAACCGATATTAGAACCGATATTGAAAAACAAATATTGAAAAACTGATATCGAAAAACTGATATTGAAAAACCGATATTGAAAAACCGATATTGAATCCGATATTAGAACCGATATTCAAAAACCGATATTGGAGAACAAATATTGAAAAACTGATATTGAAAACCCGATATTGAAAAACAAATATTGAAAAACCCATATTGAAAAACTGATATTGAAACCGATATTAGAACCGATATTCAAAAACCGATAATGGAGAACAAATATTGAAAAACTGATATTGAAAAACCGATATTGAAAAACAAATATTGAAAAACCGATATTGAAAAACCGATATTGAAAAACTTATATCGAAAAACTGATATTGCAAAACCGATATTGAAACCGATATTAGAACCGATATTGAAAAACCGATATTGAAAAACCGATATTGAAACCGATATTAGAACCGATATTCAAAAACCGATATTGAAAAACCGATATTCAAAAACCTATATCGAATAACTGATATTGCAAAACCGATATTGAAAAACCGATATTGAATCCGATATTAGAACCGATATTCAAAAACCGATATTGAAACCGATATTAGAACCGATATTGAAAAACCGATATTGGAGAACAAATATTGAAAAACTGATATTGAAAAACAAATATTGAAAAACTGATATCGAAAAACTGATATTGAAAAACCGATATTGAAAAACCGATATTGAATCCGATATTAGAACCGATATTCAAAAACCGATATTGGAGAACAAATATTGAAAAACTGATATTGAAAAACCGATATTGAAAAACAAATATTGAAAAACCGATATTGAAACCGATATTGAAACCGATATTAGAACCGATATTGAAAAACCGATATTGAAAAACAAATATTGAAGAACTGATATCGAAAAACTGATATTGAAAAACCGATATTGAAAAACCGATATTGAAACCGATATTAGAACCGATATTCAAAAACCGATATTGGAGAACAAATATTGAAAAACTGATATTGAAAAACCGATATTGAAAAACCGATATTGAAAAACCGATATTGAAACCGATATTAGAACCGATATTGAAAAACAGATATTGAAAAACAAATATTGAAGAACTGATATCGAAAAACTGATATTGAAAAACCGATATTGAAAAACCGATATTGAATCCGATATTAGAAACGATATTCAAAAACCGATATTGGAGAACAAATATTGAAAAACTGATATCGAAAAACTGATATTGAGAAACTGATATTGCAAAACCGATATTGTTCTAAACCGATATTCAAAAACCGATATAGAAAAACAAATGTTGAAAAACTGATATCGAAAAACTGATATTGAAAAACCGATATTGAAAAACTGATGTTGAATCCGATATTAGAACCGATATTCAAAAACCGATATTGGAGAACAAATATTGAAAAACTGATATTGAAAAACCGATATTGAAAATCCTATATCGAATAACTGATATTGCAAAACCGATATTGAAAAACCGATATTGAATCCGATATTAGAACCGATATTCAAAAACCGATATTGGAGAACAAATATTGAAAAACTGATATCGAAAAACTGATATCGAAAAACTGATATTGAAAAACCGATATTGAAAAACCGATATTGAATCCGATATTAGAACCGATATTCAAAAACCGATATTGGAGAACAAATATTGAAAAACTGATATTGAAAAACCGATATTGAAAATCCTATATCGAAAAACCGATATTGAAACCGATATTAGAACCGATATTGAAAAACCGATATTGAAAAACAAATATTGAAAAACTGATATCGAAAAACTGATATTGAAAAACCGATATTGAAAAACCGATGTTGAATCCGATATTAGAACCGATATTCAAAAACCGATATTGGAGAACAAATATTGAAAAACTGATATTGAAAAACCGATATTGAAAAACCGATATTGAAAAACCGATATTGAAACCGATATTAGAACCGATATTGAAAAACCGATATTGAAAAACAAATATTGAAAAACTGATATCGAAAAACTGATATTGCAAAACCGATATTGAAAAACCGATATTGAATCCGATATTAGAACCGATATTCAAAAACCGATATTGGAGAACAAATATTGAAAAACTGATATCGAAAAACTGATATTGAAAAACCGATATTGAAAAACCGATATTGAATCCGATATTAGAACCGATATTCAAAAACCGATATTGGAGAACAAATATTGAAAAACTGATATTGAAAACCCGATATTGAAAAACAAATATTGAAAAACCCATATTGAAAAACTGATATTGAAACCGATATTAGAACCGATATTCAAAAACCGATAATGGAGAACAAATATTGAAAAACTGATATTGAAAAACCGATATTGAAAAACAAATATTGAAAAACCGATATTGAAAAACCGATATTGAAAAACTTATATCGAAAAACTGATATTGCAAAACCGATATTGAAACCGATATTAGAACCGATATTGAAAAACCGATATTGAAAAACCGATATTGAAAAACCGATATTGAAACCGATATTAGAACCGATATTCAAAAACCGATATTCAAATACCGATATTCAAAAACCTATATCGAATAACTGATATTGCAAAACCGATATTGAAAAACCGATATTGAATCCGATATTAGAACCGATATTCAAAAACCGATATTGAAACCGATATTAGAACCGATATTCAAAAACCGATATTGGAGAACAAATATTGAAAAACTGATATTGAAAAACCGATATTGAAAAACCTATATCGAATAACTGATATTGCAAAACCGATATTGAAAAACCGATATTGAATCCGATATTAGAACCGATATTCAAAAACCGATATTGGAGAACAAATATTGAAAAACTGATATTGAAAAACCGATATTGAAAAACCGATATTGAAAAACCGATATTGAAACCGATATTAGAACCGATATTGAAAAACAGATATTGATAAACAAATATTGAAGAACTGATATCGAAAAACTGATATTGAAAAACCGATATTGAAAAACCGATATTGAATCCGATATTAGATCCGATATTCAAAAACCGATATTGGAGAACAAATATTGAAAAACTGATATCGAAAAACTGATATTGAGAAACTGATATCGAAAAACTGATATTGAGAAACTGATATTGAATCCGATATTAGAACCGATATTCAAAAACCGATATTGAAAACCAAATATTGAAAAACCGATATTGAAAAACCGATATTGAAAAACCGATATAGAAAAACCTATATGGAAAAACTGATATTGCAAAACCGATATTGAATCCGATATTAGAACCGATATTGAAAAACCGATATTGTAAAGCAAATATTGAAAAACTGATATCGAAAAACTGATATTGAAAAACCGATATTGAAAAACCGATATTGAAACCGATATTAGAACCGATATTGAAAAACCGATATTGAAAAACAAATATTGAAAAACTGATATCGAAAAACTGATATTGAAAAACCGATATTGAAAAACCGATATTGAATCCGATATTAGAACCGATATTCAAAAACCGATATTGGAGAACAAATATTGAAAAACTGATATTGAAAAACCGATATTGAAAAACAAATATTGAAAAACCGATATTGAAAAACTGATATCGAAAAACTGATATTGAGAAACTGATATTGCAAAACCGGTATTGTTCTAAACCAATATTGTAAAGCAAATATTGAAAAACTTATATCGAAAAACCGATATTGAAAAACCGATATTGAATCCGATATTAGAACCGATATTCAAAAACCGATATTGGAGAACAAATATTGAAAAACTGATATTGCAAAACCGATATTGAATCCGATATTAGAACCGATATTGAAAAACCGATATTGTAATGCAAATATTGAAAAACTGATATCGAAAAACTGATATTGAAAAACCGATATTGAAAAACCGATATTGAAACCGATATTAGAACCGATATTGAAAAACAAATATTGAAAAACTGATATCGAAAAACTGATATTGAAAAACCGATATTGAAAAACCGATATTGAATCCGATATTAGAACCGATATTCAAAAACCGATATTGGAGAACAAATATTGAAAAACTGATATTGAAAACCCGATATTGAAAAACAAATATTGAAAAACCCATATTGAAAAACTGATATTGAAACCGATATTAGAACCGATATTCAAAAACCGATAATGGAGAACAAATATTGAAAAACTGATATTGAAAAACCGATATTGAAAAACAAATATTGAAAAACCGATATTGAAAAACCGATATTGAAAAACTTATATCGAAAAACTGATATTGCAAAACCGATATTGAAACCGATATTAGAACCGATATTGAAAAACCGATATTGAAAAACCGATATTGAAAAACCGATATTGAAACCGATATTAGAACCGATATTGAAAAACCGATATTGGAGAACAAATATTGAAAAACTGATATTGAAAAACAAATATTGAAAAACTGATATCGAAAAACTGATATTGAAAAACCGATATTGAAAAACCGATATTGAATCCGATATTAGAACCGATATTCAAAAACCGATATTGGAGAACAAATATTGAAAAACTGATATTGAAAAACCGATATTGAAAAATAAATATTGAAAAACCGATATTGAAACCGATATTGAAACCGATTTTAGAACCGATATTGAAAAACCGATATTGAAAAACAAATATTGAAGAACTGATATCGAAAAACTGATATTGAAAAACCGATATTGAAAAACCGATATTGAATCCGATATTAGAACCGATATTCAAAAACCGATATTGGAGAACAAATATTGAAAAACTGATATTGGAAAACCGATATTGAAAAACCGATATTGAAAAACCGATATTGAAACCGATATTAGAACCGATATTGAAAAACAGATATTGAAAAACAAATATTGAAGAACTGATATCGAAAAACTGATATTGAAAAACCGATATTGAAAAACCGATATTGAATCCGATATTAGAACCGATATTCAAAAACCGATATTGGAGAACAAATATTGAAAAACTGATATTGAAAAACCGATATTGAAAAACAAATATTGAAAAACCGATATTGAAACCGATATTGAAACCGATATTAGAACCGATATTGAAAAACCGATATTGAAAAACAAATATTGAAGAACTGATATCGAAAAACTGATATTGAAAAACCGATATTGAAAAACCGATATTGAAACCGATATTAGAACCGATATTCAAAAACCGATATTGGAGAACAAATATTGAAAAACTGATATTGAAAAACCGATATTGAAAAACCGATATTGAAAAACCGATATTGAAACCGATATTAGAACCGATATTGAAAAACAGATATTGAAAAACAAATATTGAAGAACTGATATCGAAAAACTGATATTGAAAAACCGATATTGAAAAACCGATATTGAATCCGATATTAGAAACGATATTCAAAAACCGATATTGGAGAACAAATATTGAAAAACTGATATCGAAAAACTGATATTGAGAAACTGATATTGCAAAACCGATATTGTTCTAAACCGATATTCAAAAACCGATATAGAAAAACAAATGTTGAAAAACTGATATCGAAAAACTGATATTGAAAAACCGATATTGAAAAACTGATGTTGAATCCGATATTAGAACCGATATTCAAAAACCGATATTGGAGAACAAATATTGAAAAACTGATATTGAAAAACCGATATTGAAAATCCTATATCGAATAACTGATATTGCAAAACCGATATTGAAAAACCGATATTGAATCCGATATTAGAACCGATATTCAAAAACCGATATTGGAGAACAAATATTGAAAAACTGATATCGAAAAACTGATATCGAAAAACTGATATTGAAAAACCGATATTGAAAAACCGATATTGAATCCGATATTAGAACCGATATTCAAAAACCGATATTGGAGAACAAATATTGAAAAACTGATATTGAAAAACCGATATTGAAAATCCTATATCGAAAAACCGATATTGAAACCGATATTAGAACCGATATTGAAAAACCGATATTGAAAAACAAATATTGAAAAACTGATATCGAAAAACTGATATTGAAAAACCGATATTGAAAAACCGATGTTGAATCCGATATTAGAACCGATATTCAAAAACCGATATTGGAGAACAAATATTGAAAAACTGATATTGAAAAACCGATATTGAAAAACCGATATTGAAAAACCGATATTGAAACCGATATTAGAACCGATATTGAAAAACCGATATTGAAAAACAAATATTGAAAAACTGATATCGAAAAACTGATATTGCAAAACCGATATTGAAAAACCGATATTGAATCCGATATTAGAACCGATATTCAAAAACCGATATTGGAGAACAAATATTGAAAAACTGATATCGAAAAACTGATATTGAAAAACCGATATTGAAAAACCGATATTGAATCCGATATTAGAACCGATATTCAAAAACCGATATTGGAGAACAAATATTGAAAAACTGATATTGAAAACCCGATATTGAAAAACAAATATTGAAAAACCGATATTGAAAAACCGATATTGAAAAACTTATATCGAAAAACTGATATTGCAAAACCGATATTGAAACCGATATTAGAACCGATATTGAAAAACCGATATTGAAAAACCGATATTGAAACCGATATTAGAACCGATATTCAAAAACCGATATTGAAAAACCGATATTCAAAAACCTATATCGAATAACTGATATTGCAAAACCGATATTGAAAAACCGATATTGAATCCGATATTAGAACCGATATTCAAAAACCGATATTGAAACCGATATTAGAACCGATATTCAAAAACCGATATTGGAGAACAAATATTGAAAAACTGATATTGAAAAACCGATATTGAAAAACCTATATCGAATAACTGATATTGCAAAACCGATATTGAAAAACCGATATTGAATCCGATATTAGAACCGATATTCAAAAACCGATATTGGAGAACAAATATTGAAAAACTGATATTGAAAAACCGATATTGAAAAACCGATATTGAAAAACCGATATTGAAACCGATATTAGAACCGATATTGAAAAACAGATATTGATAAACAAATATTGAAGAACTGATATCGAAAAACTGATATTGAAAAACCGATATTGAAAAACCGATATTGAATCCGATATTAGATCCGATATTCAAAAACCGATATTGGAGAACAAATATTGAAAAACTGATATCGAAAAACTGATATTGAGAAACTGATATCGAAAAACTGATATTGAGAAACTGATATTGAATCCGATATTAGAACCGATATTCAAAAACCGATATTGAAAAACAAATATTGAAGAACTGATATCGAAAAACTGATATTGAAAAACCGATATTGAAAAACCGATATTGAATCCGATATTAGAACCGATATTCAAAAACCGATATTGGAGAACAAATATTGAAAAACTGATATTGAAAAACCGATATTGAAAAACAAATATTGAAAAACCGATATTGAAACCGATATTGAAACCGATATTAGAACCGATATTGAAAAACCGATATTGAAAAACAAATATTGAAGAACTGATATCGAAAAACTGATATTGAAAAACCGATATTGAAAAACCGATATTGAAACCGATATTAGAACCGATATTCAAAAACCGATATTGGAGAACAAATATTGAAAAACTGATATTGAAAAACCGATATTGAAAAACCGATATTGAAAAACCGATATTGAAAAACCGATATTGAAACCGATATTAGAACCGATATTGAAAAACAGATATTGAAAAACAAATATTGAAGAACTGATATCGAAAAACTGATATTGAAAAACCGATATTGAAAAACCGATATTGAATCCGATATTAGAAACGATATTCAAAAACCGATATTGGAGAACAAATATTGAAAAACTGATATCGAAAAACTGATATTGAGAAACTGATATTGCAAAACCGATATTGTTCTAAACCGATATTCAAAAACCGATATAGAAAAACAAATGTTGAAAAACTGATATCGAAAAACTGATATTGAAAAACCGATATTGAATAACTGATGTTGAATCCGATATTAGAACCGATATTCAAAAACCGATATTGGAGAACAAATATTGAAAAACTGATATTGAAAAACCGATATTGAAAATCCTATATCGAATAACTGATATTGCAAAACCGATATTGAAAAACCGATATTGAATCCGATATTAGAACCGATATTCAAAAACCGATATTGGAGAACAAATATTGAAAAACTGATATCGAAAAACTGATATCGAAAAACTGATATTGAAAAACCGATATTGAAAAACCGATATTGAATCCGATATTAGAACCGATATTCAAAAACCGATATTGGAGAACAAATATTGAAAAACTGATATTGAAAAACCGATATTGAAAATCCTATATCGAAAAACCGATATTGAAACCGATATTAGAACCGATATTGAAAAACCGATATTGAAAAACAAATATTGAAAAACTGATATCGAAAAACTGATATTGAAAAACCGATATTGAAAAACCGATGTTGAATCCGATATTAGAACCGATATTCAAAAACCGATATTGGAGAACAAATATTGAAAAACTGATATTGAAAAACCGATATTGAAAAACCGATATTGAAAAACCGATATTGAAACCGATATTAGAACCGATATTGAAAAACCGATATTGAAAAACAAATATTGAAAAACTGATATCGAAAAACTGATATTGCAAAACCGATATTGAAAAACCGATATTGAATCCGATATTAGAACCGATATTCAAAAACCGATATTGGAGAACAAATATTGAAAAACTGATATCGAAAAACTGATATTGAAAAACCGATATTGAAAAACCGATATTGAATCCGATATTAGAACCGATATTCAAAAACCGATATTGGAGAACAAATATTGAAAAACTGATATTGAAAACCCGATATTGAAAAACAAATATTGAAAAACCGATATTGAAAAACCGATATTGAAAAACTTATATCGAAAAACTGATATTGCAAAACCGATATTGAAACCGATATTAGAACCGATATTGAAAAACCGATATTGAAAAACCGATATTGAAAAACCGATATTGAAACCGATATTAGAACCGATATTCAAAAACCGATATTGAAAAACCGATATTCAAAAACCTATATCGAATAACTGATATTGCAAAACCGATATTGAAAAACCGATATTGAATCCGATATTAGAACCGATATTCAAAAACCGATATTGAAACCGATATTAGAACCGATATTCAAAAACCGATATTGGAGAACAAATATTGAAAAACTGATATTGAAAAACCGATATTGAAAAACCTATATCGAATAACTGATATTGCAAAACCGATATTGAAAAACCGATATTGAATCCGATATTAGAACCGATATTCAAAAACCGATATTGGAGAACAAATATTGAAAAACTGATATTGAAAAACCGATATTGAAAAACCGATATTGAAAAACCGATATTGAAACCGATATTAGAACCGATATTGAAAAACAGATATTGATAAACAAATATTGAAGAACTGATATCGAAAAACTGATATTGAAAAACCGATATTGAAAAACCGATATTGAATCCGATATTAGATCCGATATTCAAAAACCGATATTGGAGAACAAATATTGAAAAACTGATATCGAAAAACTGATATTGAGAAACTGATATCGAAAAACTGATATTGAGAAACTGATATTGAATCCGATATTAGAACCGATATTCAAAAACCGATATTGAAAACCAAATATTGAAAAACCGATATTGAAAAACCGATATTGAAAAACCGATATAGAAAAACCTATATGGAAAAACTGATATTGCAAAACCGATATTGAATCCGATATTAGAACCGATATTGAAAAACCGATATTGTAAAGCAAATATTGAAAAACTGATATCGAAAAACTGATATTGAAAAACCGATATTGAAAAACCGATATTGAAACCGATATTAGAACCGATATTGAAAAACCGATATTGAAAAACAAATATTGAAAAACTGATATCGAAAAACTGATATTGAAAAACCGATATTGAAAAACCGATATTGAATCCGATATTAGAACCGATATTCAAAAACCGATATTGGAGAACAAATATTGAAAAACTGATATTGCAAAACCGATATTGAATCCGATATTAGAACCGATATTGAAAAACCGATATTGTAATGCAAATATTGAAAAACTGATATCGAAAAACTGATATTGAAAAACTGATATTGAAAAACCGATATTGAATCCGATATTAGAACCGATATTCAAAAACCGATATTGGAGAACAAATATTGAAAAACTGATATTGAAAACCCGATATTGAAAAACAAATATTGAAAAACCCATATTGAAAAACTGATATTGAAACCGATATTAGAACCGATATTCAAAAACCGATAATGGAGAACAAATATTGAAAAACTGATATTGAAAAACCGATATTGAAAAACAAATATTGAAAAACCGATATTGAAAAACCGATATTGAAAAACTTATATCGAAAAACTGATATTGCAAAACCGATATTGAAACCGATATTAGAACCGATATTGAAAAACCGATATTGAAAAACCGATATTGAAAAACCGATATTGTAAAGCAAATATTGAAAAACTGATATCGAAAAACTGATATTGAAAAACCGATATTGAAAAACCGATATTGGAACCGATATTAGAACCGATATTGAAAAACCGATATTGAATCCGATATTAGAACCGATATTCAAAAACCGATATTGGAGAACAAATATTGAAAAACTGATATTGAAAACCCGATATTGAAAAACAAATATTGAAAAACCCATATTGAAAAACTGATATTGAAACCGATATTAGAACCGATATTCAAAAACCGATAATGGAGAACAAATATTGAAAAACTGATATTGAAAAACCGATATTGAAAAACAAATATTGAAAAACCGATATTGAAAAACCGATATTGAAAAACTTATATCGAAAAACTGATATTGAAAAACCGATATTGAAACCGATATTAGAACCGATATTGAAAAACCGATATTGAAAAACCGATATTGAAAAACCGATATTGAAACCGATATTAGAACCGATATTCAAAAACCGATATTGAAAAACCGATATTCAAAAACCTATATCGAATAACTGATATTGCAAAACCGATATTGAAAAACCGATATTGAATCCGATATTAGAACCGATATTCAAAAACCGATATTGAAACCGATATTAGAACCGATATTGAAAAACCGATATTGGAGAACAAATATTGAAAAACTGATATTGAAAAACAAATATTGAAAAACTGATATCGAAAAACTGATATTTGAAAAACCGATATTGAAAAACCGATATTGAATCCGATATTAGAACCGATATTCAAAAACCGATATTGGAGAATAAATATTGAAAAACCGATATTGAAAAACCGATATTGAAAAACAAATATTGAAGAACTGATATCGAAAAACTGATATTGAAAAACCGATATTGAAAAACCGATATTGAAAAACAAATATTGAAGAACTGATATCGAAAAACTGATATTGAAAAACCGATATTGAAAAACCGATATTGAATCCGATATTAGAACCGATATTCAAAAACCGATATTGGAGAACAAATATTGAAAAACTGATATTGAAAACCCGATATTGAAAAACGAATATTGAAAAACCCATATTGAAAAACTGATATTGAAACCGATATTAGAACCGATATTCAAAAACCGATAATGGAGAACAAATATTGAAAAACTGATATTGAAAAACCGATATTGAAAAACAAATATTGAAAAACCGATATTGAAAAACCGATATTGAAAAACTTATATCGAAAAACTGATATTGCAAAACCGATATTGAAACCGATATTAGAACCGATATTGAAAAACCGATATTGAAAAACCGATATTGAAAAACCGATATTGAAACCGATATTAGAACCGATATTCAAAAACCGATATTGAAAAACCGATATTCAAAAACCTATATCGAATAACTGATATTGCAAAACCGATATTGAAAAACCGATATTGAATCCGATATTAGAACCGATATTCAAAAACCGATATTGAAACCGATATTAGAACCGATATTGAAAAACCGATATTGGAGAACAAATATTGAAAAACTGATATTGAAAAACAAATATTGAAAAACTGATATCGAAAAACTGATATTTGAAAAACCGATATTGAAAAACCGATATTGAATCCGATATTAGAACCGATATTCAAAAACCGATATTGGAGAATAAATATTGAAAAACCGATATTGAAAAACCGATATTGAAAAACAAATATTGAAGAACTGATATCGAAAAACTGATATTGAAAAACCGATATTGAAAAACCGATATTGAATCCGATATTAGAACCGATATTCAAAAACCGATATTGGGGAACAAATATTGAAAAACTGATATTGAAAAACCGATATTGAAAAACCTATATCGAATAACTGATATTGCAAAACCGATATTGAAAAACCGATATTGAATCCGATATTAGAACCGATATTCAAAAACCGGTATTGGAGAACAAATATTGAAAAACTGATATTGAAAAACCGATATTGAAAAACCTATATCGAATAACTGATATTGCAAAACCGATATTGAAAAACCGATATTGAATCCGATATTAGAACCGATATTCAAAAACCGATATTGGAGAACAAATATTGAAAAACTGATATCGAAAAACTGATATCGAATAACTGATATTGCAAAACCGATATTGAAAAACCGATATTGAATCCGATATTAGAACCGATATTCAAAAACCGATATTGGAGAACAAATATTGAAAAACTGATATTGAAAAACCGATATTGAAAAACCTATATCGAATAACTGATATTGCAAAACCGATATTGAAAAACCGATATTGAATCCGATATTAGAACCGATATTCAAAAACCGATATTGGAGAACAAATATTGAAAAACTGATATCGAAAAAATGATATTGAGAAACTGATATTGCAAAACCGATATTGTTCTAAACCGATATTGAATCCGATATTAGAACCGATATTCAAAAACCGATATTGGAGAACAAATATTGAAAAACTGATATCGAAAAACTGATATTGAGAAACTGATATTGCAAAACCGATATTGTTCTAAACCGATATTCAAAAACCGATATAGAAAAACAAATGTTGAAAAACTGATATCGAAAAACTGATATTGAAAAACCGATATTGAAAAACTGATGTTGAATCCGATATTAGAACCGATATTCAAAAACCGATATTGGAGAACAAATATTGAAAAACTGATATTGAAAAACCGATATTGAAAAACCTATATCGAATAACTGATATTGCAAAACCGATATTGAAAAACCGATATTGAATCCGATATTAGAACCGATATTCAAAAACCGATATTGGAGAACAAATATTGAAAAACTGATATCGAAAAACTGATATCGAAAAACTGATATTGAAAAACCGATATTGAAAAACCGATATTGAATCCGATATTAGAACCGATATTCAAAAACCGATATTGGAGAACAAATATTGAAAAACTGATATTGAAAAACCGATATTGAAAAACAAATATTGAAAAACCGATATTGAAAAACTGATATCGAAAAACTGATATTGAGAAACTGATATTGCAAAACCGGTATTGTTCTAAACCGATATTGTAAAGCAAATATTGAAAAACTTATATCGAAAAACCGATATTGAAAAACCGATATTGAATCCGATATTAGAACCGATATTCAAAAACCGATATTGGAGAACAAATATTGAAAAACTGATATCGAAGAACTGATATCGAAAAACTGATATTGAAAAATCGATATTGAAAAACCGATATTGAATCCGATATTAGAACCGATATTCAAAAACCGATATTGGAGAACAAATATTGAAAAACTGATATTGAAAAACCGATATTGAAAAACAAATATTGAAAAACCGATATTGAAAAACTGATATCGAAAAACTGATATTGAGAAACTGATATTGCAAAACCGGTATTGTTCTAAACCGATATTGTAAAGCAAATATTGAAAAACTTATATCGAAAAACCGATATTGAAAAACCGATATTGAATCCGATATTAGAACCGATATTCAAAAACCGATATTGGAGAACAAATATTGAAAAACTGATATTGCAAATCCGATATTGAATCCGATATTAGAACCGATATTGAAAAACCGATATTGTAAAGCAAATATTGAAAAACTGATATCGAAAAACTGATATTGAAAAACCGATATTGAAAAACCGATATTGAAACCGATATTAGAACCGATATTGAAAAACAAATATTGAAAAACTGATATCGAAAAACTGATATTGAAAAACCGATATTGAAAAACCGATATTGAATCCGATATTAGAACCGATATTCAAAAACCGATATTGGAGAACAAATATTGAAAAACTGATATTGAAAACCCGATATTGAAAAACAAATATTGAAAAACCCATATTGAAAAACTGATATTGAAACCGATATTAGAACCGATATTCAAAAACCGATAATGGAGAACAAATATTGAAAAACTGATATTGAAAAACCGATATTGAAAAACAAATATTGAAAAACCGATATTGAAAAACCGATATTGAAAAACTTATATCGAAAAACTGATATTGCAAAACCGATATTGAAACCGATATTAGAACCGATATTGAAAAACCGATATTGAAAAACCGATATTGAAAAACCGATATTGTAAAGCAAATATTGAAAAACTGATATCGAAAAACTGATATTGAAAAACCGATATTGAAAAACCGATATTGAAACCGATATTAGAACCGATATTGAAAAACCGATATTGAATCCGATATTAGAACCGATATTCAAAAACCGATATTGGAGAACAAATATTGAAAAACTGATATTGAAAACCCGATATTGAAAAACAAATATTGAAAAACCCATATTGAAAAACTGATATTGAAACCGATATTAGAACCGATATTCAAAAACCGATAATGGAGAACAAATATTGATAAACTGATATTGAAAAACCGATATTGAAAAACAAATATTGAAAAACCGATATTGAAAAACCGATATTGAAAAACTTATATCGAAAAACTGATATTGCAAAACCGATATTGAAACCGATATTAGAACCGATATTGAAAAACCGATATTGAAAAACCGATATTGAAAAACCGATATTGAAACCGATATTAGAACCGATATTCAAAAACCGATATTGAAAAACCGATATTCAAAAACCTATATCGAATAACTGATATTGCAAAACCGATATTGAAAAACCGATATTGAATCCGATATTAGAACCGATATTCAAAAACCGATATTGAAACCGATATTAGAACCGATATTGAAAAACCGATATTGGAGAACAAATATTGAAAAACTGATATTGAAAAACAAATATTGAAAAACTGATATCGAAAAACTGATATTGAAAAACCGATATTGAAAAACCGATATTGAATCCGATATTAGAACCGATATTCAAAAACCGATATTGGAGAACAAATATTGAAAAACCGATATTGAAAAACCGATATTGAAAAACAAATATTGAAGAACTGATATCGAAAAACTGATATTGAAAAACCGATATTGAAAAACCGATATTGAATCCGATATTAGAACCGATATTCAAAAACCGATATTGGAGAACAAATATTGAAAAACTGATATTGAAAAACCGATATTGAAAAACCTATATCGAATAACTGATATTGCAAAACCGATATTGAAAAACCGATATTGAATCCGATATTAGAACCGATATTCAAAAACCGATATTGGAGAACAAATATTGAAAAACTGATATTGAAAAACCGATATTGAAAAACCTATATCGAATAACTGATATTGCAAAACCGATATTGAAAAACCGATATTGAATCCGATATTAGAACCGATATTCAAAAACCGATATTGGAGAACAAATATTGAAAAACTGATATCGAAAAAATGATATTGAGAAACTGATATTGCAAAACCGATATTGTTCTAAACCGATATTGAATCCGATATTAGAACCGATATTCAAAAACCGATATTGGAGAACAAATATTGAAAAACTGATATCGAAAAACTGATATTGAGAAACTGATATTGCAAAACCGATATTGTTCTAAACCGATATTCAAAAACCGATATAGAAAAACAAATGTTGAAAAACTGATATCGAAAAACTGATATTGAAAAACCGATATTGAAAAACTGATGTTGAATCCGATATTAGAACCGATATTCAAAAACCGATATTGGAGAACAAATATTGAAAAACTGATATTGAAAAACCGATATTGAAAAACAAATATTGAAAAACCGATATTGAAAAACTGATATCGAAAAACTGATATCGAAAAACTGATATTGAAAAACCGATATTGAAAAACCGATATTGAATCCGATATTAGAACCGATATTCAAAAACCGATATTGGAGAACAAATATTGAAAAACTGATATTGAAAAACCGATATTGAAAAACAAATATTGAAAAACCGATATTGAAAAACTGATATCGAAAAACTGATATTGAGAAACTGATATTGCAAAACCGGTATTGTTCTAAACCGATATTGTAAAGCAAATATTGAAAAACTTATATCGAAAAACCAATATTGAAAAACCGATATTGAATCCGATATTAGAACCGATATTCAAAAACCGATATTGGAGAACAAATATTGAAAAACTGATATCGAAAAACTGATATCGAAAAACTGATATCGAAAAACTGATATTGAAAAATCGATATTGAAAAACCGATATTGAATCCGATATTAGAACCGATATTCAAAAACCGATATTGGAGAACAAATATTGAAAAACTGATATTGAAAAACCGATATTGAAAAACAAATATTGAAAAACCGATATTGAAAAACTGATATCGAAAAACTGATATTGAGAAACTGATATTGCAAAACCGGTATTGTTCTAAACCGATATTGTAAAGCAAATATTGAAAAACTTATATCGAAAAACCGATATTGAAAAACCGATATTGAATCCGATATTAGAACCGATATTCAAAAACCGATATTGGAGAACAAATATTGAAAAACTGATATTGCAAATCCGATATTGAATCCGATATTAGAACCGATATTGAAAAACCGATATTGTAAAGCAAATATTGAAAAACTGATATCGAAAAACTGATATTGAAAAACCGATATTGAAAAACCGATATTGAAACCGATATTAGAACCGATATTGAAAAACAAATATTGAAAAACTGATATCGAAAAACTGATATTGAAAAACCGATATTGAAAAACCGATATTGAATCCGATATTAGAACCGATATTCAAAAACCGATATTGGAGAACAAATATTGAAAAACTGATATTGAAAACCCGATATTGAAAAACAAATATTGAAAAACCCATATTGAAAAACTGATATTGAAACCGATATTAGAACCGATATTAAAAACCGATAATGGAGAACAAATATTGAAAAACTGATATTGAAAAACCGATATTGAAAAACAAATATTGAAAAACCGCTATTGAAAAACCGATATTGAAAAACTTATATCGAAAAACTGATATTGCAAAACCGATATTGAAACCGATATTAGAACCGATATTGAAAAACCGATATTGAAAAACCGATATTGAAAAACCGATATTGTAAAGCAAATATTGAAAAACTGATATCGAAAAACTGATATTGAAAAACCGATATTGAAAAACCGATATTGAAACCGATATTAGAACCGATATTGAAAAACCGATATTGAATCCGATATTAGAACCGATATTCAAAAACCGATATTGGAGAACAAATATTGAAAAACTGATATTGAAAACCCGATATTGAAAAACAAATATTGAAAAACCCATATTGAAAAACTGATATTGAAACCGATATTAGAACCGATATTCAAAAACCGATAATGGAGAACAAATATTGAAAAACTGATATTGAAAAACCGATATTGAAAAACAAATATTGAAAAACCGATATTGAAAAACCGATATTGAAAAACTTATATCGAAAAACTGATATTGCAAAACCGATATTGAAACCGATATTAGAACCGATATTGAAAAACCGATATTGAAAAACCGATATTGAAAAACCGATATTGAAACCGATATTAGAACCGATATTCAAAAACCGATATTGAAAAACCGATATTCAAAAACCTATATCGAATAACTGATATTGCAAAACCGATATTGAAAAACCGATATTGAATCCGATATTAGAACCGATATTCAAAAACCGATATTGAAACCGATATTAGAACCGATATTGAAAAACCGATATTGGAGAACAAATATTGAAAAACTGATATTGAAAAACAAATATAGAAAAACTGATATCGAAAAACTGATATTGAAAAACCGATATTGAAAAACCGATATTGAATCCGATATTAGAACCGATATTCAAAAACCGATATTGGAGAACAAATATTGAAAAACCGATATTGAAAAACAAATATTGAAGAACTGATATCGAAAAACTGATATTGAAAAACCGATATTGAAAAACCGATATTGAATCCGATATTAGAACCGATATTCAAAAACCGATATTGGAGAACAAATATTGAAAAACTGATATTGAAAAACCGATATTGAAAAACCTATATCGAATAACTGATATTGCAAAACCGATATTGAAAAACCGATATTGAATCCGATATTAGAACCGATATTCAAAAACCGATATTGGAGAACAAATATTGAAAAACTGATATTGAAAAACCGATATTGAAAAACCGATATTGAAAAACCGATATTGAAACCGATATTAGAACCGATATTGAAAAACAGATATTGAAAAACAAATATTGAAGAACTGATATCGAAAAACTGATATTGAAAAACCGATATTGAAAAACCGATATTGAATCCGATATTAGATCCGATATTCAAAAACCGATATTGGAGAACAAATATTGAAAAACTGATATCGAAAAACTGATATTGAGAAACTGATATCGAAAAACTGATATTGAGAAACTGATATTGAATCCGATATTAGAACCGATATTCAAAAACCGATATTGAAAACCAAATATTGAAAAACCGATATTGAAAAACCGATATTGAAAAACAAATATTGAAAAACTGATATCGAAAAACTGATATTGAAAAACCGATATTGAAAAACCGATATTGAATCCGATATTAGAACCGATATTCAAAAACCGATATTGGAGAACAAATATTGAAAAACTGATATTGAAAAACCGATATTGAAAAACCGATATTGAAAAACCGATATTGAAACCGATATTAGAACCGATATTGAAAAACAGATATTGAAACCGATATTAGAACCGATATTGAAAAACAGATATTGAAAAACAAATATTGAAGAACTGATATCGAAAAACTGATATTGAAAAACCGATATTGAAAAACCGATATTGAATCCGATATTAGAACCGATATTCAAAAACCGATATTGGAGAACAAATATTGAAAAACTGATATCGAAAAACTGATATTGAGAAACTGATATTGCAAAACCGATATTGTTCTAAACCGATATTCAAAAACCGATATAGAAAAACAAATGTTGAAAAACTGATATCGAAAAACTGATATTGAAAAACCGATATTGAAAAACTGATGTTGAATCCGATATTAGAACCGATATTCAAAAACCGATATTGGAGAACAAATATTGAAAAACTGATATTGAAAAACCGATATTGAAAAACCTATATCGAATAACTGATATTGCAAAACCGATATTGAAAAACCGATATTGAATCCGATATTAGAACCGATTTTCAAAAACCGATATTGGAGAACAAATATTGAAAAACTGATATCGAAAAACTGATATCGAAAAACTGATATTGAAAAACCGATATTGAAAAACCGATATTGAATCCGATATTAGAACCGATATTCAAAAACCGATATTGGAGAACAAATATTGAAAAACTGATATTGAAAAACCGATATTGAAAAACAAATATTGAAAAACCGATATTGAAAAACTGATATCGAAAAACTGATATTGAGAAACTGATATTGCAAAACCGGTATTGTTCTAAACCGATATTGTAAAGCAAATATTGAAAAACTTATATCGAAAAACCGATATTGAAAAACCGATATTGAATCCGATATTAGAACCGATATTCAAAAACCGATATTGGAGAACAAATATTGAAAAACTGATATTGCAAAACCGATATTGAATCCGATATTAGAACCGATATTGAAAAACCGATATTGTAAAGCAAATATTGAAAAACTGATATCGAAAAACTGATATTGAAAAACCGATATTGAAAAACCGATATTGAAACCGATATTAGAACCGATATTGAAAAACAAATATTGAAAAACTGATATCGAAAAACTGATATTGAAAAACCGATATTGAAAAACCGATATTGAATCCGATATTAGAACCGATATTCAAAAACCGATATTGGAGAACAAATATTGAAAAACTGATATTGAAAACCCGATATTGAAAAACAAATATTGAAAAACCCATATTGAAAAACTGATATTGAAACCGATATTAGAACCGATATTCAAAAACCGATAATGGAGAACAAATATTGAAAACTGATATTGAAAAACCGATATTGAAAAACAAATATTGAAAAACCGATATTGAAAAACCGATATTGAAAAACTTATATCGAAAAACTGATATTGCAAAACCGATATTGAAACCGATATTAGAACCGATATTGAAAAACCGATATTGAAAAACCGATATTGAAAAACCGATATTGTAAAGCAAATATTGAAAAACTGATATCGAAAAACTGATATTGAAAAGCCGATATTGAAAAACCGATATTGAAACCGATATTAGAACCGATATTGAAAAACCGATATTGAATCCGATATTAGAACCGATATTCAAAAACCGATATTGGAGAACAAATATTGAAAAACTGATATTGAAAACCCGATATTGAAAAACAAATATTGAAAAACCCATATTGAAAAACTGATATTGAAACCGATATTAGAACCGATATTCAAAAACCGATAATGGAGAACAAATATTGAAAAACTGATATCGAAAAACTGATATTGAGAAACTGATATCGAAAAACTGATATTGAGAAACTGATATTGAATCCGATATTAGAACCGATATTCAAAAACCGATATTGAAAACCAAATATTGAAAAACCGATATTGAAAAACCGATATTGAAAAACAAATATTGAAAAACTGATATCGAAAAACTGATATTGAAAAACCGATATTGAAAAACCGATATTGAATCCGATATTAGAACCGATATTCAAAAACCGATATTGGAGAACAAATATTGAAAAACTGATATTGAAAAACCGATATTGAAAAACCGATATTGAAAAACCGATATTGAAACCGATATTAGAACCGATATTGAAAAACAGATATTGAAACCGATATTAGAACCGATATTGAAAAACAGATATTGAAAAACAAATATTGAAGAACTGATATCGAAAAACTGATATTGAAAAACCGATATTGAAAAACCGATATTGAATCCGATATTAGAACCGATATTCAAAAACCGATATTGGAGAACAAATATTGAAAAACTGATATCGAAAAACTGATATTGAGAAACTGATATTGCAAAACCGATATTGTTCTAAACCGATATTCAAAAACCGATATAGAAAAACAAATGTTGAAAAACTGATATCGAAAAACTGATATTGAAAAACCGATATTGAAAAACTGATGTTGAATCCGATATTAGAACCGATATTCAAAATCCGATATTGGAGAACAAATATTGAAAAACTGATATTGAAAAACCGATATTGAAAAACCTATATCGAATAACTGATATTGCAAAACCGATATTGAAAAACCGATATTGAATCCGATATTAGAACCGATTTTCAAAAACCGATATTGGAGAACAAATATTGAAAAACTGATATCGAAAAACTGATATCGAAAAACTGATATTGAAAAACCGATATTGAAAAACCGATATTGAATCCGATATTAGAACCGATATTCAAAAACCGATATTGGAGAACAAATATTGAAAAACTGATATTGAAAAACCGATATTGAAAAACAAATATTGAAAAACCGATATTGAAAAACTGATATCGAAAAACTGATATTGAGAAACTGATATTGCAAAACCGGTATTGTTCTAAACCGATATTGTAAAGCAAATATTGAAAAACTTATATCGAAAAACCGATATTGAAAAACCGATATTGAATCCGATATTAGAACCGATATTCAAAAACCGATATTGGAGAACAAATATTGAAAAACTGATATTGCAAAACCGATATTGAATCCGATATTAGAACCGATATTGAAAAACCGATATTGTACAGCAAATATTGAAAAACTGATATCGACAAACTGATATTGAAAAACCGATATTGAAAAACCGATATTGAAACCGATATTAGAACCGATATTGAAAAACAAGTATTGAAAAACTGATATCGAAAAACTGATATTGAAAAACCGATATTGAAAAACCGATATTGAATCCGATATTAGAACCGATATTCAAAAACCGATATTGGAGAACAAATATTGAAAAACTGATATTGAAAACCCGATATTGAAAAACAAATATTGAAAAACCCATATTGAAAAACTGATATTGAAACCGATATTAGAACCGATATTCAAAAACCGATAATGGAGAACAAATATTGAAAAACTGATATTGAAAAACCGATATTGAAAAACAAATATTGAAAAACCGATATTGAAAAACCGATATTGAAAAACTTATATCGAAAAACTGATATTGCAAAACCGATATTGAAACCGATATTAGAACCGATATTGAAAAACCGATATTGAAAAACCGATATTGAAAAACCGATATTGAAACCGATATTAGAACCGATATTCAAAAACCGATATTGAAAAACCGATATTCAAAAACCTATATCGAATAACTGATATTGCAAAACCGATATTGAAAAACCGATATTGAATCCAATATTAGAACCGATATTCAAAAACCGATATTGAAACCGATATTAGAACCGATATTGAAAAACCGATATTGGAGAACAAATATTGAAAAACTGATATTGTAAAGCAAATATTGAAAAACTGATATCGAAAAACTGATATTGAAAAACCGATATTGAAAAACCGATATTGAAAAACCGATATTGAAACCGATATTAGAACCGATATTGAAAAACAGATATTGAAACCGATATTAGAACCGATATTGAAAAACAGATATTGAAAAACAAATATTGAAGAACTGATATCGAAAAACTGATATTGAAAAACCGATATTGAAAAACCGATATTGAATCCGATATTAGAACCGATATTCAAAAACCGATATTGGAGATCAAATATTGAAAAACTGATATTGAAAAACCGATATTGAAAAACCGATATTGAAAAACCGATATTGAAACCGATATTAGAACCGATATTCAAAAACCGATATTGAAAACCAAATATTGAAAAACCGATATTGAAAAACCGATATTCAAAAACCGATATTGAAAAACCTATATCGAAAAACTGATATTGCAAAACCGATATTGAATCCGATATTAGAACCGATATTGAAAAACCGATATTGTAAAGCAAATATTGAAAAACTGATATCGAAAAACTGATATTGAAAAACCGATATTGAAAAACCGATTTTGAAAAACTGATATTGAAACCGATATTAGAACCGATATTGAAAAACCGATATTGAAAAACAAATATTGAAAAACTGATATCGAAAAACTGATATTGAGAAACTGATATTGCAAAACCGATATTGTTCTAAACCGATATTGGAGAACAAATATTGAAAAACTGATATTGAAAAACCGATATTGAAAAACCGATATTGAAAAACCGATATTGAAACCGATATTAGAACCGATATTGAAAAACAAATATTGAAAACCAAATATTGAAAAACTGATATCGAAAAACTGATATTGAGAAACTGATATTGCAAAACCGATATTGTTCTAAACCGATATTGAAAAACCGATATTGTAAAGCAAATATTGAAAAACAGATATCGAAAAACTGATATTGAAAAACCGATATTGAAAAACCGATATTGAAAAACCGATATTGAAACCGATATTAGAACCGATATTGAAAAACCGATATTGAAAAACCGATATTGAATCCGATATTAGAACCGATATTCAAAAACCGATATTGGAGAACAAATATTGAAAAACTGATATTGAAAAACCGATATTGAAAAACAAATATTGAAAAACCGATATTGAAAAACCGATATCGAATAACTGATATTGCAAAACCGATATTGAAACACCGATATTAGAACCGATATTGAAAAACCGATATTGAAAAACAAATATTGAAAAACTGATATCGAAAAACTGATATTGAGAAACCTATATCGAATAACTGATATTGCAAAACCGATATTGAAAAACCGATATTGAATCCGATATTAGAACCGATATTGAAAAACAAATATTGAAAAACTGATATCGAAAAACTGATATTGAAAAACCGATATTGAAAAACCGATATTGAAAAACCGATATTGAAAAACCGAAATTGAAACCGATATTAGAACCGATATTGAAAAACCGATATTGAAAAACAAATATTGAAAAACTGATATAGAAAAACTGATATTGAAAAACCGATATTGAAAAACCGATATTAAATCCGATATTAGAACCGATATTCAAAAACCGATATTGGAGAACAAATATTGAAAAACTGATATTGAAAAACCGATATTGAAAAACCGATATTGAAAAACCGATATTGAAACCGATATTAGAACCGATATTCAAAAACCGATATTGAAAACCAAATATTGAAAAACCGATATTGAAAAACCGATATTCAAAAACCGATATTGAAAAACCTATATCGAAAAACTGATATTGCAAAACCGATATTGAATCCGATATTAGAACCGATATTGAAAAACCGATATTGGAGAACAAATATTGAAAAACTGATATTGAAAAACCGATATTGAAAAACCGATATTGAAAAACCGATATTGAAACCGATATTAGAAGCGATATTCAAAAACCGATATTGAAAACCAAATATTGAAAAACCGATATTGAAAAACCGATATTCAAAAACCGATATTGAAAAACCTATATCGAAAAACTGATATTGCAAAACCGATATTGAATCCGATATTAGAACCGATATTGAAAAACCGATATTGTAAAGCAAATATTGAAAAACTGATATCGAAAAACTGATATTGAAAAACCGATATTGAAAAACCGATATTGAAAAACTGATATTGAAACCGATATTAGAACCGATATTGAAACACCGAAATTGAAAAACAAATATTGAAAAACTGATATCGAAAAACTGATATTGAGAAACTGATATTGCAAAACCGATATTGTTCTAAACCGATATTGGAGAACAAATATTGAAAAACTGATATTGAAAAACCGATATTGAAAAACCGATATTGAAAAACCGATATTGAAAAATCGATATTGAAACCGATATTAGAACCGATATTGAAAAACAAATATTGAAAACCAAATATTGAAAAACCGATATTGAAAAACCGATATTGAAACCGATATTAGAACCGATATTCAAAAACCGATATTGGAGAACAAATATTGAAAAACTGATATTGAAAAACCGATATTGAAAAACCGATATTCAAAAACCGATATTGAAAAACCTATATCGAAAAACTGATATTGCAAAACCGATATTGAATCCGATATTAGAACCGATATTGAAAAACCGATATTGTAAAGCAAATATTGAAAAACTGATATCGAAAAACTGTTATTGAAAAACCGATATTGAAAAACCGATATTGAAAAACTGATATTGAAACCGATATTAGAACCGATATTGAAAAACCGATATTGTAAAGCAAATATTGAAAAACCGATATTGAAAAACTGATATTGAGAAACTGATATTGCAAAACCGATATTGTTCTAAACCGATATTGGAGAACAAATATTGAAAAACTGATATTGAAAAACCGATATTGAAAAACCGATATTGAAACCGATGTTAGAACCGATATTCAAAAACCGATATTGAAAACCAAATATTGAAAAACCGATATTGAAAAACCGATATTCAAAAACCGATATTGAAAAACCTATATCGAAAAACTGATATTGCAAAACCGATATTGAATCCGATATTAGAACCGATATTGAAAAACCGATATTGTAAAGCAAATATTGAAAAACTGATATCGAAAAACTGTTATTGAAAAACCGATATTGAAAAACCGATATTGAAAAACTGATATTGAAACCGATATTAGAACCGATATTGAAAAACCGATATTGTAAAGCAAATATTGAAAAACCGATATTGAAAAACCGATATTGAATCCGATATTAGCACCGATATTCAAAAACCGATATTGGAAAACAAATATTGAAAAACTGATATTGAAAAACCGATATTGAAAAACCGATATTAGAACCGATATTCAAAAACCGATATTCAAAAACCGATATTGAAAAACCTATATCGAATAACTGATATTGCAAAACCGATATTGAATCCGATATTAGTACCGATATTCAAAAACCGATATTGAAAAACAAATATTGAAAAACTGATATCGAAAAACTGATATTGAAAAACCGATATTGAAACCGATATTAGAACCGATATTGAAAAACCGATATTGAAAAACCGATATTGAAAAACCGATATTGAAACCGATATTAGAACCGATATTCAAAAACCGATATTGAAAAACCGATATTGAAAAACCTATATCGAATAACTGATATTGCAAAACCGATATTGAAAAACCGATATTGAATCCGATATTAGAACCGATATTCAAAAACAGATATTGGAGAACAAATATTGAAAAACTGATATTGAAAAACCGATATTGAAAAACCGATATTGAAAAACCGATATTGAAACCGATATTAGAACCGATATTGAAAAACCGATATTGAAAAACAAATATTGAAAAACTGATATCGAAAAACTGATATTGCAAAACCGATATTGAAAAACCGATATTGAAAAACCGATATTGAAAAACCTATATCGAAAAACTGATATTGCAAAACCGATATTGAATCCGATATTAGAACCGATATTGAAAAACCGATATTGTAAAGCAAATATTGAAAAACTGATATCGAAAAACTGATATTGAAAAACCGATATTGAAAAACCGATATTGAAAAACCGATATTGAAACCGATATTAGAACCGATATTGAAAAACCGATATTGAAAAACAAATATTGAAGAACTGATATCGAAAAACTGATATTGAAAAACCGATATTGAATCCGATATTAGAACCGATATTCAAAAACCGATATTGGAGAACAAATATTGAAAAACTGATATTGAAAAACCGATATTGAAAAACCGATATTGAAAAACCGATATTGAAACCGGTATTAGAACCGATATTCAAAAACCGATATTGAAAACCAAATATTGAAAAACCGATATTGAAAAACCGATATTGAATCCGATATTAGAACCGATATTCAAAAACCGATATTGGAGAACAAATATTGAAAAACTGATATTGAAAAACCGGTATTGAAAAACCGATATTGAAAAACCGATATTGAAACCGATATTAGAACCGATATTGAAAAACCGATATTGTAAAGCAAATATTGAAAAACTGATATCGAAAAACTGATATTGAAAAACCGATATTGAAAAACCGATATTCAAAAACCGATATTGAAACCGATATTAGAACCGATATTGAAAAACCGATATTGAAAAACCGATATTGAATCCGATATTAGAACCGATATTCAAAAACCGATATTGGAGAACAAATATTGAAAAACTGATATTGAAAAACCGATATTGAAAAACAAATATTTTAAAACCGATATTGAAAAACTGATATCGAAAAACTGATATTGAGAAACTGATATTGCAAAACCGATATTGTTCTAAACCGATATTGAAAAACCGATATTGTAAAGCAAATATTGAAAAACTTATATCGAAAAACTGATATTGCAAAACCGATATTGAAACCGATATTAGAACCGATATTGAAAAACCGATATTGAAAAACAAATATTGAAAAACTGATATCGAAAAACTGATATTGCAAAACCGATATTGAAAAACCGATATTGAAAAACAAATATGGAAAAACTGATATTGAAAAACCGATATTGAAAAATCGATATTGAAACCGATATTAGAACCGATATTGAAAAACAAATATTGAAAAACTGATATTGAAAAACCGATATTGAAAAACCGATATTGAAAAACCGATATTGAAAAATCGATATTGAAACCGATATTAGAACCGATATTGAAAAACAAATATTGAAAACCAAATATTGAAAAACCGATATTGAAAAACCGATATTGAAACCGATATTAGAACCGATATTCAAAAACCGATATTGGAGAACAAATATTGAAAAACTGATATTGAAAAACCGATATTGAAAAACCGATATTGAAAAACCGATATTGAAACCGATATTAGAACCGATATTCAAAAACCGATATTGAAAACCAAATATTGAAAAACCGATATTGAAAAACCGATATTCAAAAACCGATATTGAAAAACCTATATCGAAAAACTGATATTGCAAAACCGATATTGAATCCGATATTAGAACCGATATTGAAAAACCGATATTGTAAAGCAAATATTGAAAAACTGATATCGAAAAACTGTTATTGAAAAACCGATATTGAAAAACCGATATTGAAAAACTGATATTGAAACCGATATTAGAACCGATATTGAAAAACCGATATTGTAAAGCAAATATTGAAAAACCGATATTGAAAAACCGATATTGAATCCGATATTAGCACCGATATTCAAAAACCGATATTGGAAAACAAATATTGAAAAACTGATATTGAAAAACCGATATTGAAAAACCGATATTAGAACCGATATTCAAAAACCGATATTCAAAAACCGATATTGAAAAACCTATATCGAATAACTGATATTGCAAAACCGATATTGAATCCGATATTAGTACCGATATTCAAAAACCGATATTGAAAAACAAATATTGAAAAACTGATATCGAAAAACTGATATTGAAAAACCGATATTGAAACCGATATTAGAACCGATATTGAAAAACCGATATTGAAAAACCGATATTGAAAAACCGATATTGAAACCGATATTAGAACCGATATTCAAAAACCGATATTGAAAAACCGATATTGAAAAACCTATATCGAATAACTGATATTGCAAAACCGATATTGAAAAACCGATATTGAATCCGATATTAGAACCGATATTCAAAAACAGATATTGGAGAACAAATATTGAAAAACTGATATTGAAAAACCGATATTGAAAAACCGATATTGAAAAACCGATATTGAAACCGATATTAGAACCGATATTGAAAAACCGATATTGAAAAACAAATATTGAAAAACTGATATCGAAAAACTGATATTGCAAAACCGATATTGAAAAACCGATATTGAAAAACCGATATTGAAAAACCTATATCGAAAAACTGATATTGCAAAACCGATATTGAATCCGATATTAGAACCGATATTGAAAAACCGATATTGTAAAGCAAATATTGAAAAACTGATATCGAAAAACTGATATTGAAAAACCGATATTGAAAAACCGATATTGAAAAACCGATATTGAAACCGATATTAGAACCGATATTGAAAAACCGATATTGAAAAACAAATATTGAAGAACTGATATCGAAAAACTGATATTGAAAAACCGATATTGAATCCGATATTAGAACCGATATTCAAAAACCGATATTGGAGAACAAATATTGAAAAACTGATATTGAAAAACCGATATTGAAAAACCGATATTGAAAAACCGATATTGAAACCGGTATTAGAACCGATATTCAAAAACCGATATTGAAAACCAAATATTGAAAAACCGATATTGAAAAACCGATATTGAATCCGATATTAGAACCGATATTCAAAAACCGATATTGGAGAACAAATATTGAAAAACTGATATTGAAAAACCGGTATTGAAAAACCGATATTGAAAAACCGATATTGAAACCGATATTAGAACCGATATTGAAAAACCGATATTGTAAAGCAAATATTGAAAAACTGATATCGAAAAACTGATATTGAAAAACCGATATTGAAAAACCGATATTCAAAAACCGATATTGAAACCGATATTAGAACCGATATTGAAAAACCGATATTGAAAAACCGATATTGAATCCGATATTAGAACCGATATTCAAAAACCGATATTGGAGAACAAATATTGAAAAACTGATATTGAAAAACCGATATTGAAAAACAAATATTTTAAAACCGATATTGAAAAACTGATATCGAAAAACTGATATTGAGAAACTGATATTGCAAAACCGATATTGTTCTAAACCGATATTGAAAAACCGATATTGTAAAGCAAATATTGAAAAACTTATATCGAAAAACTGATATTGCAAAACCGATATTGAAACCGATATTAGAACCGATATTGAAAAACCGATATTGAAAAACAAATATTGAAAAACTGATATCGAAAAACTGATATTGCAAAACCGATATTGAAAAACCGATATTGAAAAACAAATATGGAAAAACTGATATCGAAAAACTGATATTGAGAAACTGATATTGCAAAACCGATATTGAAAAACCGATATTGTAAAGCAAATATTGAAAAACCGATATTGAAAAACCGATATTGAATCCGATATTAGCACCGATATTCAAAAACCGATATTGGAAAACAAATATTGAAAAACTGATATTGAAAAACCGATATTGAAAAACCGATATTAGAACCGATATTCAAAAACCGATATTCAAAAACCGATATTGAAAAACCTATATCGAATAACTGATATTGCAAAACCGATATTGAATCCGATATTAGAACCGATATTCAAAAACCGATATTGAAAAACAAATATTGAAAAACTGATATCGAAAAACTGATATTGAAAAACCGATATTGAAACCGATATTAGAACCGATATTGAAAAACCGATATTGAAAAACCGATATTGAAAAACCGATATTGAAACCGATATTAGAACCGATATTCAAAAACCGATATTGAAAAGCAGATATTGAAAAACCTATATCGAATAACTGATATTGCAAAACCGATATTGAAAAACCGATATTGAATCCGATATTAGAACCGATATTCAAAAACCGATATTGAAAAACAAATATTGAAAAACTGATATCGAAAAACTGATATTGAAAAACCGATATTGAAAAACCGATGTTGAATCCGATATTAGAACCGATATTCAAAAACCGATATTGGAGAACAAATATTGAAAAACTGATATTGAAAAACCGATATTGAAAAACCTATATCGAATAACTGATATTGCAAAACCGATATTGAAAAACCGATATTGAATCCGATATTAGAACCGATATTCAAAAACAGATATTGGAGAACAAATATTGAAAAACTGATATTGAAAAACCGATATTGAAAAACCGATATTGAAAAACCGATATTGAAACCGATATTAGAACCGATATTGAAAAACCGATATTGAAAAACAAATATTGAAAAACTGATATTGAAAAACTGATATTGCAAAACCGATATTGAAAAACCGATATTGAAAAACCGATATTGAAAAACCTATATCGAAAAACTGATATTGCAAAACCGATATTGAATCCGATATTAGAACCGATATTGAAAAACCGATATTGTAAAGCAAATATTGAAAAACTGATATCGAAAAACTGATATTGAAAAACCGATATTGAAAAACCGATATTGAAAAACCGATATTGAAACCGATATTAGAACCGATATTGAAAAACCGATATTGAAAAACAAATATTGAAGAACTGATATCGAAAAACTGATATTGAAAAACCGATATTGAATCCGATATTAGAACCGATATTCAAAAACCGATATTGGAGAACAAATATTGAAAAACTGATATTGAAAAACCGATATTGAAAAACCGATATTGAAAAACCGATATTGAAACCGGTATTAGAACCGATATTCAAAAACCGATATTGAAAACCAAATATTGAAAAACCGATATTGAAAAACCGATATTGAATCCGATATTAGAACCGATATTCAAAAACCGATATTGGAGAACAAATATTGAAAAACTGATATTGAAAAACCGGTATTGAAAAACCGATATTGAAAAACCGATATTGAAACCGATATTAGAACCGATATTGAAAAACCGATATTGTAAAGCAAATATTGAAAAACTGATATCGAAAAACTGATATTGAAAAACCGATATTGAAAAACCGATATTCAAAAACCGATATTGAAACCGATATTAGAACCGATATTGAAAAACCTATATTGAAAAACCGATATTGAATCCGATATTAGAACAGATATTCAAAAACCGATATTGGAGAACAAATATTGAAAAACTGATATTGAAAAACCGATATTGAAAAACAAATATTTTAAAACCGATATTGAAAAACTGATATCGAAAAACTGATATTGAGAAACTGATATTGCAAAACCGATATTGTTCTAAACCGATATTGAAAAACCGATATTGTAAAGCAAATATTGAAAAACTTATATCGAAAAACTGATATTGCAAAACCGATATTGAAACCGATATTAGAACCGATATTGAAAAACCGATATTGAAAAACAAATATTGAAAAACTGATATCGAAAAACTGATATTGCAAAACCGATATTGAAAAACCGATATTGAAAAACAAATATTGAAAAACTGATATCGAAAAACTGATATTGAGAAACTGATATTGCAAAACCGATATTGAAAAACCGATATTGTAAAGCAAATATTGAAAAACCGATATTGAAAAACCGATATTGAAACCGATATTAGAACCGATATTGAAAAACAAATATTGAAAACCAAATATTGAAAAAACGATATTGAAAAACCGATATTGAAAAACCTATATCGAAAAACTGATATTGCAAAACCGATATTGAATCCGATATTAGAACCGATATTGAAAAACCGATATTGTAAAGCAAATATTGAAAAACTGATATCGAAAAACTGATATTGAAAAACCGATATTGAAAAACCGATATTGAAAAACCGATATTGAAAAACTGATATTGAAACCGATATTAGAACCGATATTGAAAAACCGATATTGAAAAACAAATATTGAAAAACTGATATCGAAAAACTGATATTGAGAAACTGATATTGCAAAACCGATATTGTTCTAAACCGATATTGGAGAACAAATATTGAAAAACTGATATTGAAAAACCGATATTGAAAAACCGATATTGAAAAACCGATATTGAAACCTATATTAGAACCGATATTGAAAAACAAATATTGAAAACCAAATATTGAAAAACCGATATTGAAAAACCGATATTGAAAAACCTATATCGAAAACCTGATATTGCAAAACCGATATTGAATCCGATATTAGAACCGATATTGAAAAACCGATATTGTAAAGCAAATATTGAAAAACTGATATCGAAAAACTGATATTGAAAAACCGATATTGAAAAACCGATATTGAAAAACCGATATTGAAACCGATATTAGAACCTATATTGAAAAACCGATATTGAAAAACAAATATTGAAAACCAAATATTGAAAAACCGATATTGAAAAAACGATATTGAAACCGATATTAGAACCGATATTCAAAAACCGATATTGAAAAACCGATATTGAAAAACCGATATTGAAACCGATATTAGAACCGATATTGAAAAACAAATATTGAAAACCAAATATTGAAAAACCGATATTGAAAAACCGATATTGAAAAACCTATATCGAAAACCTGATATTGCAAAACCGATATTGAATCCGATATTAGAACCGATATTGAAAAACCGATATTGTAAAGCAAATATTGAAAAACTGATATCGAAAAACTGATATCGAAAAACTGATATTGAGAAACTGATATTGCAAAACCGATATTGTTCTAAACCGATATTGGAGAACAAATATTGAAAAACTGATATTGAAAAACCGATATTGAAAAACCGATATTGAAAAACCGATATTGAAAAACCGATATTGAAACCGATATTAGAACCGATATTGAAAAACAAATATTGAAAACCAAATATTGAAAAACCGATATTGAAAAAACGATATTGAAACCGATATTAGAACCGATATTCAAAAACCGATATTGGAGAACAAATATTGAAAAACTGATATTGAAAAACCGATATTGAAAAACCGATATTGAAAAACCGATATTGAAACCGATATTAGAACCGATATTCAAAAACCGATATTGAAAACCAAATATTGAAAAACCGATATTGAAAAACCGATATTGAAAAACCGATATTCAAAAACCGATATTGAAAAACCTATATCGAATAACTGATATTGCAAAACCGATATTGAAAAACCGATATTGAATCCGATATTAGAACCGATATTCAAAAACCGATATTGAAAAACAAATATTGAAAAACCTATATCGAAAACCTGATATTGCAAAACCGATATTGAAAAACCGATATTGTAAAGCAAATATTGAAAAACCGATATTGAAAAACCGATATTGAATCCGATATTAGCACCGATATTCAAAAACCGATATTGGAGAACAAATATTGAAAAACTGATATTGAAAAACCGATATTGAAAAACCGATATTAGAACCGATATTCAAAAACCGATATTGAAACCGATATTAGAACCGATATTGAAAAACAAATATTGAAAACCAAATATTGAAAAACCGATATTGAAAAAACGATATTGAAACCGATATTAGAACCGATATTCAAAAACCGATATTGGAGAACAGATATTGAAAAACTGATATTGAAAAACCGATATTGAAAAACCGATATTGAAAAACCGATATTGAAACCGATATTAGAACCGATATTCAAAAACCGATATTGAAAACCAAATATTGAAAAACCGATATTGAAAAACCGATATTGAAAAACCGATATTCAAAAACCGATATTGAAAAACCTATATCGAATAACTGATATTGCAAAACCGATATTGAAAAACCGATATTGAATCCGATATTAGAACCGATATTCAAAAACCGATATTGAAAAACAAATATTGAAAAACCTATATCGAAAACCTGATATTGCAAAACCGATATTGAAAAACCGATATTGTAAAGCAAATATTGAAAAACCGATATTGAAAAACCGATATTGAATCCGATATTAGCACCGATATTCAAAAACCGATATTGGAGAACAAATATTGAAAAACTGATATTGAAAAACCGATATTGAAAAACCGATATTAGAACCGATATTCAAAAACCGATATTCAAAAACCGATATTCAAAAACCTATATCGAATAACTGATATTGCAAAACCGATATTGAAAAACCGATATTGAAAAACAAATATTGAAAAACCGATATTGAAAAACCGATATTGAAGAACCGATATTGAAAAACTTATATCGAAAAACTGATATTGCAAAACCGATATTGAAACCGATATTAGAACCGATATTGAAAAACCGATATTGTAAAGCAAATATTGAAAAACTGATATCGAAAAACTGATATTGAAAAACCGATATAGAAAAACCGATATTGAAAAACCGATATTGAAACCGATATTAGAACCGATATTGAAAAACCGATATTGAAAAACAAATATTGAAAAACTGATATCGAAAAACTGATATTGAGAAACTGATATTGCAAAACCGATATTGAAAAACCGATATTGTAAAGCAAATATTGAAAAACCGATATTGAAAAACCGATATTGAATCCGATATTAGCACCGATATTCAAAAACCGATATTGGAGAACAAATATTGAAAAACTGATATTGAAAAACCGATATTGAAAAACCGATATTAGAACCGATATTCAAAAACCGATATTCAAAAACCGATATTGAAAAACCTATATCGAAAAACTGATATTGAAAAACCGATATTGAAAAACCGATATTGAAAAACCGATATTGAAACCGATATTAGAACCGATATTGAAAAACCGATATTGAAAAACAAATATTGAAAAACTGATATCGAAAAACTGATATTGAGAAACTGATATTGAAAAACCGATATTGAAAAACCGATATTGAAAAACCGATATTCAAAAACCGATATTGTAAAGCAAATATTGAAAAACCGATATTGAAAAACCGATATTGAATCCGATATTACCACCGATATTCAAAAACCGATATTGGAGAACAAATATTGAAAAACTGATATTGAAAAACCGATATTGAAAAACCGATATTAGAACCGATATTCAAAAACCGATATTCAAAAACCGATATTGAAAAACCTATATCGAATAACTGATATTGCAAAACCGATATTGAAAAACCGATATTGAATCCGATATTAGAACCGATATTCAAAAACCGATATTGAAAAACAAATATTGAAAAACCTATATCGAAAACCTGATATTGCAAAACCGATATTGAATCCGATATTAGAACCGATATTGAAAAACCGATATTGTAAAGCAAATATTGAAAAACTGATATCGAAAAACTGATATTGAAAAACCGATATTGAAAAACCGATATTGAAAAACCGATATTGAAACCGATATTAGAACCGATATTGAAAAACCGATATTGAAAAACAAATATTGAAAAACTGATATCGAAAAACTGATATTGAGAAACTGATATTGAAAAACCGATATTGAAAAACCGATATTGAAAAACCGATATTGAAAAACCGATATTGAAACCGATATTAGAACCGATATTGAAAAACAAATATTGAAAACCAAATATTGAAAAACCGATATTGAAAAAACGATATTGAAACCGATATTAGAACCGATATTCAAAAACCGATATTGGAGAACAAATATTGAAAAACTGATATTGAAAAACCGATATTGAAAAACCGATATTGAAAAACCGATATTGAAACCGATATTAGAACCGATATTCAAAAACCGATATTGAAAACCAAATATTGAAAAACCGATATTGAAAAACCGATATTCAAAAACCGATATTGAAAAACCTATATCGAAAAACTGATATTGCAAAACCGATATTGAATCCGATATTAGAACCGATATTGAAAAACCGATATTGTAAAGCAAATATTGAAAAACTGATATCGAAAAACTGATATTGAAAAACCGATATTGAAAAACCGATATTGAAACCGATATTAGAACCGATATTGAAAAACAAATATTGAAAAACTGATATCGAAAAACTGATATTGAAAAACCGATATTGAAAAACCGATATTGAATCCGATATTAGAACCGATATTCAAAAACCGATATTGGAGAACAAATATTGAAAAACTGATATTGAAAAACCGATATTGAAAAACAAATATTGAAAAACCGATATTGAAAAACCGATATTGAAGAACCGATATTGAAAAACTTATATCGAAAAACTGATATTGCAAAACCGATATTGAAACCGATATTAGAACCGATATTGAAAAACCGATATTGAAAAACAAATATTGAAAAACTGATATCGAAAAACTGATATTGAGAAACTGATATTGCAAAACCGATATTGTCCTAAACCGATATTGAAAAACTTATATCGAAAAACTGATATTGAAAAACCGATATTGAAAAACCGATATTGAAAAACCGATATTGAAACCGATATTAGAACCGATATTGAAAAACCGATATTGAAAAACAAATATTGAAAAACTGATATCGAAAAACTGATATTGAAAAACCGATATTGAAAAACAAATATTGAAAAACTGATATCGAAAAACTGATATTGAGAAACTGATATTGCAAAACCGATATTGAAAAACCGATATTGTAAAGCAAATATTGAAAAACCGATATTGAAAAACCGATATTGAATCCGATATTAGCACCGATATTCAAAAACCGATATTGGAGAACAAATATTGAAAAACTGATATTGAAAAACCGATATTGAAAAACCGATATTAGAACCCATATTCAAAAACCGATATTCAAAAACCGATATTGAAAAACCTATATCGAATATCTGATATTGCAAAACCGATATTGAAAAACCGATATTGAATCCGATATTAGAACCGATATTCAAAAACCGATATTGAAAAACAAATATTGAAAAACTGATATCGAAAAACTGATATTGAAAAACCGATATTGAAACCGATATTAGAACCGATATTGAAAAACCGATATTGAAAAACCGATATTAGAACCGATATTCAAAAACCGATATTGAAAAGCCGATATTGAAAAACCTATATCGAATAACTGATATTGCAAAACCGATATTGAAAAACCGATATTGAATCCGATTTTAGAACCGACATTCAAAAACCGATATTGAAAAACAAATATTGAAAAACTGATATCGAAAAACTGATATTGAAAAACCGATATTGAAAAACCGATGTTGAATCCGATATTAGAACCGATATTCAAAAACCGATATTGGAGAACAAATATTGAAAAACTGATATTGAAAAACCGATATTGAAAAACCTATATCGAATAACTGATATTGCAAAACCGATATTGAAAAACCGATATTGAATCCGATATTAGAACCGATATTCAAAAACCGATATTGGAGAACAAATATTGAAAAACTGATATTGAAAAACCGATATTGAAAAACCGATATTGAAAAACCGATATTGAAACCGATATTAGAACCGATATTGAAAAACCGATATTGAAAAACAAATATTGAAAAACTGATATCGAAAAACTGATATTGCAAAACCGATATTGAAAAACCGATATTGAAAAACCGATATTGAAAAACCTATATCGAAAAACTGATATTGCAAAACCGATATTGAATCCGATATTAGAACCGATATTGAAAAACCGATATTGTAAAGCAAATATTGAAAAACTGATATCGAAAAACTGATATTGAAAAACCGATATTGAAAAACCGATATTGAAAAACCGATATTGAAACCGATATTAGAACCGATATTGAAAAACCGATATTGAAAAACAAATATTGAAGAACTGATATCGAAAAACTGATATTGAAAAACCGATATTGAATCCGATATTAGAACCGATATTCAAAAACCGATATTGGAGAACAAATATTGAAAAACTGATATTGAAAAACCGATATTGAAAAACCGATATTGAAAAACCGATATTGAAACCGGTATTAGAACCGATATTCAAAAACCGATATTGAAAACCAAATATTGAAAAACCGATATTGAAAAACCGATATTGAAGAACCGATATTGAAAAACCTATATCGAAAAACTGATATTGCAAAACCGATATTGAATCCGATATTAGAACCGATATTGAAAACCGATATTGTAAAGCAAATATTGAAAAACTGATATCGAAAAACTGATATTGCAAAACCGATATTGAAAAACCGATATTGAAAAACCTATATCGAATAACTGATATTGCAAAACCGATATTGAAAAACCGATATTGAATCCGATATTAGAACCGATATTCAAAAACCGATATTGGAAAACAAATATTGAAAAACTGATATTGAAAAACCGATATTGAAAAACTGATATCGAAAAACTGATATTGAAAAACCGATATTGAAAAACCGATATTGAAAAACCGATATTGAAACCGATATTGAAACCGATATTAGAACCGATATTCAAAAACCGATATTGGAGAACAAATATTGAAAAACTGATATTGAAAAACCGATATTGAAAAACCGATATTGAAAAACCGATATTGAAAAACCTATATCGAATAACTGATATTGCAAAACCTATATTGAAAAACCGATATTAGAACCGATATTGAAAAACCGATATTGAAAAACAAATATTGAAAAACTGATATCGAAAAACTGATATTGAGAAACCTATATCGAATAACTGATATTGCAAAACCGATATTGAAAAACCGATATTGAATCCGATATTAGAACCGATATTGAAAAACCGATATTGAAAAACAAATATTGAAAAACTGATATCGAAAAACTGATATTGAAAAACCGATATTGAAAAACCGATATTGAAAAACCGATATTGAAAAACCGATATTGAAACCGATATTAGAACCGATATTGAAAAACCGATATTGAAAAACAAATATTGAAAAACTGATATCGAAAAACTGATATTGAAAAACCGATATTGAAAAACCGATATTGAATCCGATATTAGAACCGATATTCAAAAACCGATATTGGAGAACAAATATTGAAAAACTGATATTGAAAAACCGATATTGAAAAACCGATATTGAAAAACCGATATTGAAAAACCGATATTGAAAAACCTATATCGAATAACTGATATTGCAAAACCGATATTGAAAAACCGATACCGATATTGAAAAACCGATATTGAAAAACAAATATTGAAAAACTGATATCGAAAAACTGATATTGAGAAACCTATATCGAATAACTGATATTGCAAAACCGATATTGAAAAACCGATATTGAATCCGATATTAGAACCGATATTGAAAAACCGATATTGAATCCGATATTAGAACCGATATTGAAAAACCGATATTGAAAAACAAATATTGAAAAACTGATATCGAAAAACTGATATTGAAAAACCGATATTGAAAAACCGATATTGAATCCGATATTAGCACCGATATTCAAAAACCGATATTGGAGAACAAATATTGAAAAACTGATATTGAAAAACCGATATTGAAAAACCGATATTGAAAAACCGATATTGAAAAACTGATATTGAAAAACCGATATTGAAAAACCGATGTTGAATCCGATATTAGAACCGATATTCAAAAACCGATATTGGAGAACAAATATTGAAAAACTGATATTGAAAAACCGATATTGAAAAACCTATATCGAATAACTGATATTGCAAAACTGATATTGCAAAACCGATATTGAATCCGAAATTAGAACCGATATTGAAAAACCGATATTGTAAAGCAAATATTGAAAAACTGATATCGAAAAACTGATATTGAAAAACCGATATTGAAAAACCGATATTGAAAAACCGATATTGAAACCGATATTGAAAAACCGATATTGAAAAACAAATATTGAAAAACTGATATCGAAAAACTGATATTGAGAAACCTATATCGAATAACTGATATTGCAAAACCGATATTGAAAAACCGATATTGAATCCGATATTAGAACCGATATTGAAAAACCGATATTGAAAAACAAATATTGAAAAACTGATATCGAAAAACTGATATTGAAAAACCGATATTGAAAAACCGATATTGAAAAACCGATATTGAAAAACCGATATTGAAACCGATATTAGAACCGATATTGAAAAACCGATATTGAAAAACAAATATTGAAGAACTGATATCGAAAAACTGATATTGAAAAACCGATATTGAATCCGATATTAGAACCGATATTCAAAAACAGATATTGGAGAACAAATATTGAAAAACTGATATTGAAAAACCGATATTGAAAAACCGATATTGAAAAACCGATATTGAAACCGGTATTAGAACCGATATTCAAAAACCGATATTGAAAACCAAATATTGAAAAACCGATATTGAAAAACCGATATTGAAAAACCGATATTGAAAAACCTATATCGAAAAACCGATATTGAAAAACCGATATTAGAACCGATATTGAAAAACCGATATTGAAAAACAAATATTGAAAAACTGATATCGAAAAACTGATATTGAAAAACCTATATTGAAAAACCGATATTGAAACCGATATTAGAACCGATATTGAAAAACAAATATTGAAAAACTGATATCGAAAAACTGATATTGAAAAACCGATATTGAAAAACCGATATTGAATCCGATATTAGAACCGATATTCAAAAACCGATATTGGAGAACAAATATTGAAAAACTGATATTGAAAAACCGATATTGAAAAACCGATATTGAAAAACCGATATTAGAACCGATATTGAAAAACCGATATTGAAAAACAAATATTGAAAAACTGATATCGAAAAACTGATATTGAAAAACTGATATTGCAAAACCGATATTGCTCTAAACCGATATTGAAAAACCGATATTGTAAAGCAAATATTGAAAAACTGATATCGAAAAACTGATATTGCAAAACCGATATTGAAAAACCGATATTGAAAAACCTATATCGAATAACTGATATTGCAAAACCGATATTGAAAAACCGATATTGAATCCGATATTAGAACCGATATTCAAAAACCGATATTGGAGAACAAATATTGAAAAACTGATATTGAAAAACCGATATTGAAAAACCGATATTGAAAAACCGATATTGAAACCGATATTAGAACCGATATTGAAAAACCGATATTGAAACCGATATTAGAACCGATATTGAAAAACCGATATTGTAAAGCAAATATTGAAAAACTGATATCGAAAAACTGATATTGAAAAACCGATATTGAAAAACCGATATTCAAAAACCGATATTGAAACCGATATTAGAACCGATATTGAAAAACCGATATTGAAAAACCGATATTGAATCCGATATTAGAACCGATATTCAAAAACCGATATTGGAGAACAAATATTGAAAAACTGATATTGAAAAACCGATATTGAAAAACCGATATTGAAAAACCGATATTGAAACCGATATTAGAACCGATATTCAAAAACCGATATTGAAAACCAAATATTGAAAAACCGATATTGAAAAACCGATATTCAAAAACCGATATTGAAAAACCTATATCGAAAAACTGATATTGCAAAACCGATATTGAATCCGATATTAGAACCGATATTCAAAAACCGATATTGAAAACCAAATATTGAAAAACCGATATTGAAAAACCGATATTCAAAAACCGATATTGAAAAACCTATATCGATAAACTGATATTGCAAAACCGATATTGAATCCGATATTAGAACCGATATTGAAAAACCGATATTGTAAAGCAAATATTGAAAAACTGATATCGAAAAACTGATATTGAGAAACTGATATTGCAAAACCGATATTCTTCTAAACCGATATTGAATCCGATATTAGAACCGATATTGAAAAACCGATATTGTAAAGCAAATATTGAAAAACTGATATCGAAAAACTGATATTGAAAAACCGATATTGAAAAACCGATATTGAAAAACCGATATTGAAACCGATATTAGAACCGATATTGAAAAACAAATATTGAAAAAAAAAATATTGAAAAACTGATATTGCAAAACCGATATTGTTCTAAACCGATATTGAAAAACCGATATTGTAAAGCAAATATTGAAAAACTGATATCGAAAAACTGATATTGCAAAACCGATATTGAAAAACCGATATTGAAAAACCTATATCGAATAACTGATATTGCAAAACCGATATTGAAAAACCGATATTGAATCCGATATTAGAACCGATATTCAAAAACCGATATTGGAGAACAAATATTGAAAAACTGATATTGAAAAACCGATATTGAAAAACCGATATTGAAAAACCGATATTGAAACCGATATTAGAACCGATATTGAAAAACCGATATTGAAACCGATATTAGAACCGATATTGAAAAACCGATATTGTAAAGCAAATATTGAAAAACTGATATCGAAAAACTGATATTGAAAAACCGATATTGAAAAACCGATATTGAAAAACCGATATTGAAACCGATATTAGAACCGATATTGAAAAACCGATATTGAAAAACCGATATTGAATCCGATATTAGAACCGATATTGAAAAACCGATATTGAAAAACAAATATTGAAAAACTGATATCGAAAAACTGATATTGAAAAACCGATATTGAAAAACCGATATTGAATCCGATATTAGAACCGATATTCAAAAACCGATATTGGAGAACAAATATTGAAAAACTGATATTGAAAAACCGATATTGAAAAACCGATATTGAAAAACCGATATTGAAAAACCGATATTGAAAAACCTATATCGAATAACTGATATTGCAAAACCGATATTGAAAAACCGATATTAGAACCGATATTGAAAAACCGATATTGAAAAACAAATATTGAAAAACTGATATCGAAAAACTGATATTGAAAAACCGATATTGAAAAACCGATATTGAATCCGATATTAGAACCGATATTCAAAAACCGATATTGGAGAACAAATATTGAAAAACTGATATTGAAAAACCGATATTGTAAAGCAAATATTGAAAAACTGATATCGAATAACTGATATTGAAAAACCGATATTGAAAAACCGATATTGAATCCGATATTAGAACCGATATTGAAAAACCGATATTGTAAAGCAAATATTGAAAAACTGATATCGAAAAACTGATATTGAGAAACTGATATTGCAAAACCGATATTCTTCTAAACCGATATTGAATCCGATATTAGAACCGATATTGAAAAACCGATATTGTAAAGCAAATATTGAAAAACTGATATCGAAAAACTGATATTGAAAAACCGATATTGAAAAACCGATATTGAAAAACCGATATTGAAACCGATATTAGAACCGATATTGAAAAACAAATATTGAAAAAAAAATATTGAAAAACTGATATTGCAAAACCGATATTGTTCTAAACCGATATTGAAAAACCGATATTGTAAAGCAAATATTGAAAAACTGATATCGAAAAACTGATATTGCAAAACCGATATTGAAAAACCGATATTGAAAAACCTATATCGAATAACTGATATTGCAAAACCGATATTGAAAAACCGATATTGAATCCGATATTAGAACCGATATTCAAAAACCGATATTGGAGAACAAATATTGAAAAACTGATATTGAAAAACCGATATTGAAAAACCGATATTGAAAAACCGATATTGAAACCGATATTAGAACCGATATTGAAAAACCGATATTGAAACCGATATTAGAACCGATATTGAAAAACCGATATTGTAAAGCAAATATTGAAAAACTGATATCGAAAAACTGATATTGAAAAACCGATATTGAAAAACCGATATTGAAAAACCGATATTGAAACCGATATTAGAACCGATATTGAAAAACCGATATTGAAAAACCGATATTGAATCCGATATTAGAACCGATATTGAAAAACCGATATTGAAAAACAAATATTGAAAAACTGATATCGAAAAACTGATATTGAAAAACCGATATTGAAAAACCGATATTGAATCCGATATTAGAACCGATATTCAAAAACCGATATTGGAGAACAAATATTGAAAAACTGATATTGAAAAACCGATATTGAAAAACCGATATTGAAAAACCTATATCGAATAACTGATATTGCAAAACCGATATTGAAAAACCGATATTAGAACCGATATTGAAAAACCGATATTGAAAAACAAATATTGAAAAACTGATATCGAAAAACTGATATTGAAAAACCGATATTGAAAAACCGATATTAGAACCGATATTGAAAAACCGATATTGAAAAACCGATATTGAAAAACCGATATTGAAAAACCGATATTGAAAAACCTATATCGAATAACTGATATTGCAAAACCGATATTGAAAAACCGATATTAGAACCGATATTGAAAAACCGATATTGAAAAACAAATATTGAAAAACTGATATCGAAAAACTGATATTGAAAAACCGATATTGAAAAACCGATATTGAATCCGATATTAGAACCGATATTCAAAAACCGATATTGGAGAACAAATATTGAAAAACTGATATTGAAAAACCGATATTGTAAAGCAAATATTGAAAAACTGATATCGAATAACTGATATTGAAAAACCGATATTGAAAAACCGATATTGAATCCGATATTAGAACCGATATTGAAAAACCGATATTGAAAAACAAATATTGAAAAACTGATATCGAAAAACTGATATTGAAAAACCGATATTGAAAAACCGATATTGAAAAACCGATATTGAAAAACCGATATTGAAACCGATATTAGAACCGATATTGAAAAACCGATATTGAAAAACAAATATTGAAAAACTGATATCGAAAAACTGATATTGAAAAACCGATATTGAATCCGATATTAGAACCGATATTCAAAAACCGATATTGGAGAACAAATATTGAAAAACTGATATTGAAAAACCGATATTGAAAAACCGATATTGAAAAACCGATATTGAAAAACCGATATTGAAAAACCTATATCGAATAACTGATATTGCAAAACCGATATTGAAAAACCGATATTAGAACCGATATTGAAAAACCGATATTGAAAAACAAATATTGAAAAACTGATATCGAAAAACTGATATTGAGAAACCTATATCGAATAACTGATATTGCAAAACCGATATTGAAAAACCGATATTGAATCCGATATTAGAACCGATATTGAAAAACCGATATTGAAAAACAAATATTGAAAAACTGATATCGAAAAACTGATATTGAAAAACCGATATTGAAAAACCGATATTGAAAAACCGATATTGAAACCGATATTGAAACCGATATTAGAACCGATATTGAAAAACCGATATTGAAAAACAAATATTGAAAAACTGATATCGAAAAACTGATATTGAAATACCGATGTTGAAAAACCGATATTGAATCCGATATTAGAACCGATATTCAAAAACCGATATTGGAGAACAAATATTGAAAAACTGATATTGAAAAACCGATATTGAAAAACCGATATTGAAAAACCGATATTGAAACCGATATTAGAACCGATATTCAAAAACCGATATTGAAAACCAAATATTGAAAAACCGATATTGAAAAACCGATATTAAAAAACCGATATTGAAAAACCTATATCGAAAAACTGATATTGCAAAACCGATATTGAATCCGATATTAGAACCGATATTGAAAAACCGATATTGGAGAACAAATATTGAAAAACTGATATTGAAAAACCGATATTGAAAAACCGATATTGAAAAACCGATATTGAAACCGATATTAGAACCGATATTCAAAAACCGATATTGAAAACCAAATATTGAAAAACCGATATTGAAAAACCGATATTAAAAAACCGATATTGAAAAACCTATATCGAAAAACTGATATTGCAAAACCGATATTGAATCCGATATTAGAACCGATATTGAAAAACCGATATTGGAGAACAAATATTGAAAAACTGATATTGAAAAACCGATATTGAAAAACCGATATTGAAAAACCGATATTGAAACCGATATTAGAACCGATATTCAAAAACCGATATTGAAAACCAAATATTGAAAAACTGATATTGAAAAACCGATATTGAAAAACCGATATTGAAAAACCGATATTGAAACCGGTATTAGAACCGATATTCAAAAACCGATATTGAAAACCAAATATTGAAAAACCGATATTGAAAAACCGATATTGAAAAACCGATATTGAAAAACCGATATTGAAAAACCTATATCGAAAAACTGATATTGCAAAACCGATATTGAATCCGATATTAGAACCGATATTGAAAAACCGATATTGTAAAGCAAATATTGAAAAACTGATATCGAAAAACTGATATTGAAAAACCGATATTGAAAAACCGATATTGAATCCGATATTAGAACCGATATTCAAAAACCGATATTGGAGAACAAATATTGAAAAACTGATATTGAAAAACCGATATTGAAAAACAAATATTGAAAAACCGATATTGAAAAACCGATATTGAAAAACCGATATTAGAACCGATATTGAAAAACCGATATTGAAAAACAAATATTGAAAAACTGATATCGAAAAACTGATATTGAAAAACTGATATTGAGAAACTGATATTGCAAAACCGATATTCTTCTAAACCGATATTGAATCCGATATTAGAACCGATATTGCAAAACCGATATTGAAAAACCGATATTGAAAAACCTATATCGAATAACTGATATTGCAAAACCGATATTGAAAAACCGATATTGAATCCGATATTAGAACCGATATTCAAAAACCGATATTGGAAAACAAATATTGAAAAACTGATATTGAAAAACCGATATTGAAAAACTGATATCGAAAAACTGATATTGAAAAACCGATATTGAATCCGATATTAGAACCGATATTCAAAAACCGATATTGGAGAACAAATATTGAAAAACTGATATTGAAAAACCGATATTGAAAAACAAATATTGAAAAACCGATATTGAAAAACCGATATTGAAAAACTTATATCGAAAGCTGATATTGCAAAACCGATATTGAAACCGATATTAGAACCGATATTGAAAAACCGATATTGAAAAACAAATATTGAAAAACTGATATCGAAAAACTGATATTGAGAAACCTATATCGAATAACTGATATTGCAAAACCGATATTGAAAAACCGATATTGAATCCGATATTAGAACCGATATTGAAAAACCGATATTGAAAAACAAATATTGAAAAACTGATATCGAAAAACTGATATTGAAAAACCGATATTGAAAAACCGATATTGAAAAACCGATATTGAAAAACCGATATTGAAACCGATATTAGAACCGATATTGAAAAACCGATATTGAAAAACAAATATTGAAAAACTGATATCGAAAAACTGATATTGAAAAACCGATATTGAAAAACCGATATTGAATCCGATATTAGAACCGATATTCAAAAACCGATATTGGAGAACAAATATTGAAAAACTGATATTGAAAAACCGATATTGAAAAACAAATATTTTAAAACCGATATTGAAAAACTAATATCGAAAAACTGATATTGAGAAACTGATATTGCAAAACCGATATTGTTCTAAACCGATATTGAAAAACCGATATTGTAAAGCAAATATTGAAAAACTTATATCGAAAAACTGATATTGCAAAACCGATATTGAAACCGATATTAGAACCGATATTGAAAAACCGATATTGAAAAACAAATATTGAAAAACTGATATCGAAAAACTGATATTGCAAAACCGATATTGAAAAACCGATATTGAAAAACCTATATCGAATAACTGATATTGCAAAACCGATATTGAAAAACCGATATTGAATCCGATATTAGAACCGATATTCAAAAACCGATATTGGAAAACAAATATTGAAAAACTGATATTGAAAAACCGATATTGAAAAACAAATATTGAAAAACCGATATTGAAAAACCGATATTAGAACCGATATTGAAAAACCGATATTGAAAAACAAATATTGAAAAACTGATATCGAAAAACTGATATTGAAAAACTGATATTGCAAAACCGATATTGTTCTAAACCGATATTGAAAAACCGATATTGTAAAGCAAATATTGAAAAACTGATATCGAAAAACTGATATTGCAAAACCGATATTGAAAAACCGATATTGAAAAACCTATATCGAATAACTGATATTGCAAAACCGATATTGAAAAACCGATATTGAATCCGATATTAGAACCGATATTCAAAAACCGATATTGGAGAATAAATATTGAAAAACTGATATTGAAAAACCGATATTGAAAAACCGATATTGAAAAACCGATATTGAAACCGATATTAGAACCGATATTGAAAAACCGATATTGAAACCGATATTAGAACCGATATTGAAAAACCGATATTGTAAAGCAAATATTGAAAAACTGATATCGAAAAACTGATATTGAAAAACCGATATTGAAAAACCGATATTCAAAAACCGATATTGAAACCGATATTAGAACCGATATTGAAAAACCGATATTGAATCCGATATTAGAACCGATATTCAAAAACCGATATTGGAGAACAAATATTGAAAAACTGATATTGAAAAACCGATATTGAAAAACCGATATTGAAAAAGTGATATTGAAACCGATATTAGAACCGATATTCAAAAACCGATATTGAAAACCAAATATTGAAAAACCGATATTGAAAAACCGATATTCAAAAACCGATATTGAAAAACCTATATCGAAAAACTGATATTGCAAAACCGATATTGAATCCGATATTAGAACCGATATTCAAAAACCGATATTGAAAACCAAATATTGAAAAACCGATATTGAAAAACCGATATTCAAAAACCGGTATTGAAAAACCTATATCGATAAACTGATATTGCAAAACCGATATTGAATCCGTTATTAGAACCGATATTGAAAAACCGATATTGTAAAGCAAATATTGAAAAACTGATATCGAAAAACTGATATTGAGAAACCTATATCGAATAACTGATATTGCAAAACCGATATTGAAAAACCGATATTGAATCCGATATTAGAACCGATATTGAAAAACCGATATTGAAAAACAAATATTGAAAAACTGATATCGAAAAACTGATATTGAAAAACCGATATCGAAAAACCGATATTGAAAAACCGATATTGAAAAACCGATATTGAAACCGATATTAGAACCGATATTGAAAAACCGATATTGAAAAACAAATATTGAAAAACTGATATCGAAAAACTGATATTGAAAAACCGATATTGAAAAACCGATATTGAATCCGATATTAGAACCGATATTCAAAAACCGATATTGGAGAACAAATATTGAAAAACTGATATTGAAAAACCGATATTGAAAAACAAATATTTTAAAACCGATATTGAAAAACTAATATCGAAAAACTGATATTGAGAAACTGATATTGCAAAACCGATATTGTTCTAAACCGATATTGAAAAACCGATATTGTAAAGCAAATATTGAAAAACTTATATCGAAAAACTGATATTGCAAAACCGATATTGAAACCGATATTAGAACCGATATTGAAAAACCGATATTGAAAAACAAATATTGAAAAACTGATATCGAAAAACTGATATTGCAAAACCGATATTGAAAAACCGATATTGAAAAACCTATATCGAATAACTGATATTGCAAAACCGATATTGAAAAACCGATATTGAATCCGATATTAGAACCGATATTCAAAAACCGATATTGGAAAACAAATATTGAAAAACTGATATTGAAAAACCGATATTGAAAAACAAATATTGAAAAACCGATATTGAAAAACCGATATTGAAAAACCTATATCGAATAACTGATATTGCAAAACCGATATTGAAAAACCGATATTAGAACCGATATTGAAAAACCGATATTGAAAAACAAATATTGAAAAACTGATATCGAAAAACTGATATTGAAAAACCGATATTGAAAAACCGATATTGAATCCGATATTAGAACCGATATTCAAAAACCGATATTGGAGAACAAATATTGAAAAACTGATATTGAAAAACCGATATTGTAAAGCAAATATTGAAAAACTGATATCGAATAACTGATATTGAAAAACCGATATTGAAAAACCGATATTGAATCCGATATTAGAACCGATATTGAAAAACCGATATTGAAAAACAAATATTGAAAAACTGATATCGAAAAACTGATATTGAAAAACCGATATTGAAAAACCGATATTGAAAAACCGATATTGAAAAACCGATATTGAAACCGATATTAGAACCGATATTGAAAAACCGATATTGAAAAACAAATATTGAAAAACTGATATCGAAAAACTGATATTGAAAAACCGATATTGAATCCGATATTAGAACCGATATTCAAAAACCGATATTGGAGAACAAATATTGAAAAACTGATATTGAAAAACCGATATTGAAAAACCGATATTGAAAAACCGATATTGAAAAACCGATATTGAAAAACCTATATCGAATAACTGATATTGCAAAACCGATATTGAAAAACCGATATTAGAACCGATATTGAAAAACCGATATTGAAAAACAAATATTGAAAAACTGATATCGAAAAACTGATATTGAGAAACCTATATCGAATAACTGATATTGCAAAACCGATATTGAAAAACCGATATTGAATCCGATATTAGAACCGATATTGAAAAACCGATATTGAAAAACAAATATTGAAAAACTGATATCGAAAAACTGATATTGAAAAACCGATATTGAAAAACCGATATTGAAAAACCGATATTGAAACCGATATTGAAACCGATATTAGAACCGATATTGAAAAACCGATATTGAAAAACAAATATTGAAAAACTGATATCGAAAAACTGATATTGAAATACCGATATTGAAAAACCGATATTGAATCCGATATTAGAACCGATATTCAAAAACCGATATTGGAGAACAAATATTGAAAAACTGATATTGAAAAACCGATATTGAAAAACCGATATTGAAAAACCGATATTGAAACCGATATTAGAACCGATATTCAAAAACCGATATTGAAAACCAAATATTGAAAAACCGATATTGAAAAACCGATATTCAAAAACCGATATTCAAAAACCTATATCGAAAAACTGATATTGCGAAACCGATATTGAATCCGATATTAGAACCGATATTGAAAAACCGATATTGGAGAACAAATATTGAAAAACTGATATTGAAAAACCGATATTGAAAAACCGATATTGAAAAACCGATATTGAAACCGATATTAGAACCGATATTCAAAAACCGATATTGAAAACCAAATATTGAAAAACCGATATTGAAAAACCGATATTGAAAAACCGATATTGAAAAACCTATATCGAAAAACTGATATTGCAAAACCGATATTGAATCCGATATTAGAACCGATATTGAAAAACCGATATTGTAAAGCAAATATTGAAAAACTGATATCGAAAAACTGATATTGAGAAACTGATATTGCAAAACCGATATTGTTCTAAACCGATATTGGAGAACAAATATTGAAAAACTGATATTGAAAAACCGATATTGAAAAACCGATATTGAAAAACCGATATTGAAACCGGTATTAGAACCGATATTCAAAAACCGATATTGAAAACCAAATATTGAAAAACCGATATTGAAAAACCGATATTGAAAAACCGATATTGAAAAACCGATATTGAAAAACCTATGTTACGAGCCGGGGCTGCGGCAACGCGAGAGGCCGGCGAGAAGGGTATTTCCCAAGGAATATGGTTAACGAATTTGTTAGTAAGGTGCGCGGACGAACCTGATGCGAAATCAGGGAGCCGCTTGGATTATTGACGGCGAGGACGAACCTGATGCGAAATCAGGGAGCCTCTAGGAATGGAGTCAAGCGCGGACGAACCTGATTTGAAATCAGGGAGCCGCAGGAGGGTGAAACGTCGTGAACGAACCCGATGCGAAATCGGGGTGTCACTAGGATGATGTTCACAGACGAACTCGACGCGAAGTCGAGGAGCTGTTAGGAGGTTGGATTATTCACAGACGAACCTGGTGCGAAACCAGGGAGCTGTTCGGAGGTTGGTAGACTTACAGACGAACCTGGTGCGAAACCAGGGAGCTGTAGGATACGGACGAACCTGATGCGAAATCAGGGAGCCGTAGGAGGGTTACACGTGGACGAACCCGATGCGAAATCGGGGAGCCACTAGGTTGGTAAAATTCCTTTATTTGGATGAAAGGTTGCTAACTAACCTGATGCTAGATCAGGGAGTCGCGGGAAATGTTATTAATGCTTCGTAACTCTTAATTTTTATTTGATACAACTCGAGCGGTAAAGTTGTATCAGTGGGTGAGCGCTACTAAGTTTAATAAGGATCGCTGGGTAAAAGATGGGTTTTAACGAATCAACTCGATTTAGAAGTGAACACCATTCGTGTATTCAAGATTAGTTGGTACAAATGTGAATGTCGCGATTAAATAGTGTAATAAATGTGTGAAAATTACCACTAATTTGCTCGGTGTTGACGCACTGGCGATGCGGGGCGTACGAGCGGCTATTACAAAGTGTCCAATAGAATGTAAACCGAACTCGCGGATTCTATGGGGTCAACTGTGATTCCAACAGAGACTTTAGCTCGATCTTACTGAATTCAACCGACTCGGTACGAGCGTGACACAACGTTACTCTACGCGTAACTGTACTGCTTTTAACCGCAGAGGGTAGAAACCAAAGGGTTTATATAGTCCCAAAAATGAGTGGGGATGCATTTGAAATTTCCATATAAGGAAATTCTTCGGGGTCGTCGTCGTGTCACTCCCGTTCCCATGGTCGTGATCCAGATGGTCGAGATCATGACCCCCCTTAGTGGTATGTGATAAGCAAAAGGATTTTTAGGGCGTTTTCCCTTCGTAGACGCGAGCTCGAAAAGTGGTTGAGAGCGGCGTATGGGGAAAAATCCACATACGTAACATCTCCCCCCGTAGACAAAACATCGCGATTCTCGCGATGCTTTTCAAAAGAAGGAAAAACGCCCCACAAATCCTTTTGTAAACAAGAGTGTGAGAAAGAATTGTCGGGTGTAGTGGAATGTAATGTGTACTTATCGCTAGGTGTTGCGGGGTGTAAAAGTTTAGTCGTCGCTGGGTATCACGTAGCCCAGCTCCAGCCAGTGGTCAACGACGTCTAGTGGAGGTTGTCCGGGTAGCCGGTTCTTTGAGTACGTAGACAGAGTCGCCTTTGTTAAATGTTGCTGGTCTGGCGTGAGCATCGTAATAATTTTTCGAACGAATTTTTGCTTTGTTTAGGTTATCGGAAGCTATATTACGAATATTAGTCATGTGTGTTATTAATTCTATTAAGTAGTCTCCAAACGACTTTAATTTTTCGCCAGTTGGGAAAGAACTTGGTTCTCGAGCTGGTTTTCCAAAGATTAATTCGTATGGGGTGAAATTCGTTGCTTCGTGAACGGATGTGTTATAAGAGAACATTGCAAACTGTATTAGTAAATCCCAGTCTTCGTAATTATCCATGTAATGCTTGAGATATTCGGTGAGTACGATGTGACTTCGTTCTAAAGATCCGTTGGTTTGTGGTCTATATCCCGAGGTTGTGATTTGTTTGATTTTAAATATTTCGGATAAATTTGTCATAAGTGTTCCGATGAAGCTAGTTCCTTTGTCTGTTAATATTGCGCGGGGTGTACCGTAGATTGCGATGAAATGTCTAGCGAACGCATCTGCAATTGTAGCAGCTCGAATATTAGGTATTGCTACAGCTACGCAATATTTCGTTAGATTATCTTGAATAGTGAGAATATGTCTGTTCCCGCTGGGTGTAATTGGTAAAGGTCCCACTGTATCCAAGGAAATTTTGTCGAAGGCTCCTATAGGTGTGTCGGTGATCAACATCGGCTGACGAGTTTTCGCTCGAACTAATTTCTGCTCTTGACAACTTTGACATCTTCGGATGTAGTCTTGAATGTCGTTGCGCATTTGTGGCCAATAGAATTTTGATCGGATGCGTTTGTAGGTCTTCGTTACTCCTTTGTGTCCTCCAATTAAACTGTCGTGAGCTTCGCAAATGATGTGCTGTCTGTCCTCTTCGGATGGTGTAGTGATGATACAGTTGCATAAAGTAATCTGTAGGCAGGTTCCTATGAAAACCTCTTCTAATATCTTGACGAATTCATTGGACGGTATTTTGTGAAGGTCTCCCGTGGCAGAAATTCGAAATGATTTAATCTGATTTTGATCCAGGGTGTGTTGAAGAGTTTTCAATCCGTTAAGCACGTCTACTCTTTTAATATTATCAAAGAAGTTATCCGAGACTATTATACTAAAGGTTTTAAATGATCCATTGTCGGTTGTTATCACCCGTCCCTTTTTCGGTTGAGCTGCTAAAAGATTCGGTTTATTAATCATTTCGGTGTCCAGCAATAATTTTCCAACTGGGTTTACTAAATTGCAATCGGCAGAAATGAAGTGTACGTAATGTCCTTCTTCAGCGGTAAAGGTGTTTGAAGAAATGATAATCTTATGTGGTTGGTCTAGCGGGATCTCTTCCAGATTGTCAAGGTCATTTGAATTCTCGGTGTCGGTAGTGAAGAATGGGTAAGGGTCAAGCGTGCGGTCGAAAACCCTTGATTGAGTTGACCTGCTGTCAGGTGGTTGTTCCACACTGACTTCGGTCGTGGCTCCTGCAGGTAGCTGGTTTATTGAGGGTTGTAAAGGTTCATCCATGACTTCTGTTGATACTTGTGGTGTACCAAATAAATCTTGTTGAATGTTTCTTGCATTTTCTATTACAGTATTTTCGGCCGGTTCCTCAAAGGATATCAGATCGTCAAATAAGGTCTGGTCCTTATCTAAAGGAACGATTTGAGTGGAGTTTGCTGCGGGCGAAAAAGTGTTTATGGTTTCCTGGCGTTCATCTGGCATGGTTACCTCTTGAGATAAGCTGGGAAAAGATCTGTTCTTGTGTATAATTGGAGAATGTTGAACGTTCCCACGTGCGGTGTCTTCTATCTCGTCTGAACTGCTACTTGTCTCCCGGTACTTAGGTCGGTTTTCCCTGTCGCGACGTAGCTGTCGTATACGGTGCCCAATTGTCTCGGTGTTAGCGTCTGTTTTCGGTATCTGGACTTTGAAGTCAGGATCCTGGAGTTCTCGTGGAATAAGTGGTAGGCAGGCAGAAGAGGGGTTGCGCGATAATGCGTCTGCGTTCTTATTCGTCTTTCCGGATTTGTGGACAACCTGGTACTCGTACTCCAAAAGTCGGAGTTTCCATTTCATTAGTCTAGAAGTGGGGTCTTTGACAGAGTGTAGCCATAACAGTGGTCTGTGATCTGTAACGAGGGTGAATGGGGTTCCATAGATATAAGGCCTGAAGTATCTTACGGCGTAAACCATGGCCAAACATTCCTTTTCAGTAGCTGAGTAGTTCTTCTCAGGTTTATTTAGGCTGCGGGATGCGTAGGCAATCGGCAGGTCGCTTCCTATGTCGCCTTGGCTAAGTACAGCTCCAATAGCGTAATCGGAGGCATCTGTTGTTACAATAAATGGTTTACTGAAATCTGGATATTGCAATATGGGTTGTTGACAAAGTTCGTTACGTAATTGCTTAAAACTTTGGTCTTGTTCTTCAGTCCATTTGAATTTGATGCCTTTTCCTAATAGGTTAATTAAAGGTTTTGCCTTTGTGGTGAAATTAGGTACGAATCTTCGGTAATATCCTACGAGTCCTAAGAATTGTTGAATGTTCTTCTGCGTTGTAGGTGTAGGAAAATCTTGAACAGCTTTTAGTTTCCTAGGATCGGGTCTTACTCCTTCCTTTGAAATAATGTGTCCAAGGTATGCAACTTCCTTTCGCAAGAATTGACATTTGTTGGTCTGCAGGGTTAATCCATGTTCTCGAAGGCGATTTAGCAACTTTTTGACTTTAATATTATGTTCCTGTAAGGATGATGCATAGATCACTATGTCATCCAAGTAGACAAAGAGGTCTGTTCCTTGAAGTCCAGTGAGTGCTTGATCCATGAGGCGTTGAAAAGTGGGTGGTGCATTCTTTAATCCGAAAGGCATTCGAGAGAATTCGTAATGTCCATTTGGAGTAGTGAATGCTGTTTTTGCTTTATCTTTCGGATCCATCTCTATTTGATGAAATCCACTAGCGAGATCAAAGACTGAAAAATATTTAGCTCCTCCTAGTCGATCTAAAATCTCGGTGATTTGAGGTAATGGATATTTATCAGAAATTGTTATTTCGTTGAGACCGCGGAAATCTATCACCAATCGCCAACGTTTTACTCCATTTTCATCTTCTTTCTTTGGTACGATCCATAAAGGTGAATTATATGGAGATTTAGAAGGTGTAATTATACCATTTGATAATAAAGCGCTGATTTGTTTTTGAATTTCCTTTTGGTGAATGAGAGGATAGCGATATTGTCTCGTATTGATTGGAATATCGTTAGATGTATGAATTGAATGTTTAAAGTCGGAAGCCTTACCTAGTTTATCTCCAGGAAGATAAAATCGGTCAGGAAATTCTTTAACTAAATTTGTAACAAAATTTAGTTCCTCCTTGTTCAAATGTTTGGTGTTTAGAGTTTCCAAGATTTTCTGTTTCTTATCTTCGTTAGTTTTAAAATTTAACGGGTGTTCTGCAGCTGAGTAAAAATCTTCATCTGATGAACTGAAGATATCAAACGGCTCCAATGTTTGCGGTTCTATCTCCACGTCTAGGGGTTCATCGCTGGTGTTTGTTGCCATAACGTAGCACTTTCCTTCACTGTTCTTTACAACTGCTTCCCCTATGTACAGATGTTCGAGGGTCTTGATACGTGGTAAATATCCTTCCCTAATCCTTGGGTTTGTTATTGTTATAGCAATCTGTTGCGACGTCCTAGGTTCAATACGATGTTTGGTAGACGTCGGTAGTTTGTTAGTTTGAGGTATGTCCTGATAATTTGAAAAACGTAGAGGTCGGGTAGGTTTATTTTTTAATACCAAAGTCCCATGGTAATAGGAAATTTCGGCCTCCTCCTGTTTTAAAAATGGGCTTCCTATTAGTCCGTCTGCTTCTATTGCAAGCTCTTTTACCACATAGAAAAGTGCGGGAGCTTCGTGGATGTGAAGAATTGTTGTTCCTAATGTATGAATTGGATTAGTTGTAATTCCAGTTAATTCAATTTCTTCCCGAGAGTTTATCGTAGCATTTTCTCCCAGGGCGGTAATAACTACTAAATTTACGGATGCTCCGCCATCAATTAAGAATTCTCCCGTTCCTGACTCCAGTTCTGGAACCTTGGTTTTGATGCGTGGGGCAGGTGCTTCCTTGACGAGGTTTCCTCTTCGAAGCGGACTGTCCTTTGGCGAGCTTCTTTGTTTCCGCTCATCGTGTCGCCTATACGTTGAGCGCGATCGAAGTTTAAAGACTTGTTAGATTCGACAGATGAATCTCGCGAGTCTCGTTGATATCTCGGACTACGCGGATGTTTCCTACAGGATTTTCCGTCATGTCCGGTCGTACCGCAATGCCAGCAGTATAAACTCGGCTTGCGATTTTTATCGGGATTTTTTAAGATGGAATAATGTTTTTCTCCATCATCTGCGTACGATGAGTCGGAGCGATAAGAAGGGGATTTCGAGGGGCTCCGGTGACGCAAAGTCCAGGCCGTCGTACGTGTTCGTCCTTCTCGTTCCTCTTCAAAACCAGATGTTCTTGTAGACCGATCCCTGTTTTCGTCATACCTACTTGGAGAATGTGGATACGACACTTGACGGTCGTTGTGGCGAGAATCTTCAGCGTAATGTTCTCGACGAGACCACCTGGAGGGTGAATCATTACGGGGCGACTGTCGCCGATTCCTTAATTTTCTGTCTATCTGGAGCACGGCGTCGTAAGCTTGTTCAAGTGTTTTGATGTCTTGAGTTTGAGCCGACACTTTCCAGGAAATTCGATCTGGTAAACCATCGATGAAGTTTTCTTTAACGTCCTTTTCCATTTCTTTGACGAAGTCTTCAGCATGATCCAGATATCTTTCCCGAATAGCTCCGCGCGCACAATAAACGAGATGACTGGTCCTGTCGACGTATTGTCGCAGACTTTCTCCTTCACGAATATGTAATTTCGCGATTTCTACTTGGAAGTATGACAAACTTCTTCCCGGCGCGAATCTCTTTTTCAAATGTTGGACTAATGTCTTAACAGAGTTGAATTTGTGCTCTAACGTGCACCTACGTGCCGGACCGATCAGTTTTGTTAAAATTATCGCAAGATACTCAGCTTCCGTACCCTCAGGAATCAAAGTTAACCCGTCTTCCACATTTTGTGCAAAGCGCGTCAAGGGTGGACTTTCACCGTCGAAGGTTGGAATTGACATAGTAATGTTCTGTATACATGTCCGTTGCGTCAAAAGCGACATTGAGTTTGCAATTGAAACTGTCAGGTTCATAATGTCGTTAGAAGAGACGTTAGCCTGTGTGCTTGTCATTTTGAAACTTTCTTAAGTGACTTGACTAGCGAAAACTAGTATATTGTCAATAATAAATTACGAGTGATTTTAACGTATTTAAAAACCAAATTTTACGGCGATTCTAATGCAGTAGCATCCCACCGCTGTCACCAGTTCTGTTACGAGCCGGGGCTGCGGCAACGCGAGAGGCCGGCGAGAAGGGTATTTCCCAAGGAATATGGTTAACGAATTTGTTAGTAAGGTGCGCGGACGAACCTGATGCGAAATCAGGGAGCCGCTTGGATTATTGACGGCGAGGACGAACCTGATGCGAAATCAGGGAGCCTCTAGGAATGGAGTCAAGCGCGGACGAACCTGATTTGAAATCAGGGAGCCGCAGGAGGGTGAAACGTCGTGAACGAACCCGATGCGAAATCGGGGTGTCACTAGGATGATGTTCACAGACGAACTCGACGCGAAGTCGAGGAGCTGTTAGGAGGTTGGATTATTCACAGACGAACCTGGTGCGAAACCAGGGAGCTGTTCGGAGGTTGGTAGACTTACAGACGAACCTGGTGCGAAACCAGGGAGCTGTAGGATACGGACGAACCTGATGCGAAATCAGGGAGCCGTAGGAGGGTTACACGTGGACGAACCCGATGCGAAATCGGGGAGCCACTAGGTTGGTAAAATTCCTTTATTTGGATGAAAGGTTGCTAACTAACCTGATGCTAGATCAGGGAGTCGCGGGAAATGTTATTAATGCTTCGTAACTCTTAATTTTTATTTGATACAACTCGAGCGGTAAAGTTGTATCAGTGGGTGAGCGCTACTAAGTTTAATAAGGATCGCTGGGTAAAAGATGGGTTTTAACGAATCAACTCGATTTAGAAGTGAACACCATTCGTGTATTCAAGATTAGTTGGTACAAATGTGAATGTCGCGATTAAATAGTGTAATAAATGTGTGAAAATTACCACTAATTTGCTCGGTGTTGACGCACTGGCGATGCGGG